>NC_069687.1:16471742-16774772 GCF_023699985.2 Odocoileus virginianus | reverse complement strand
GCTGTATTCCTGAAACTAATACAACCTTATTAATCAACCATGCACACATATACAATAAATTAAAAAAAAATATTCACAATCACTGAATAATACAGGGAAAGATTTCGAATATATGAACACAAAGATAAATTAGGTATATGGTAGACAACTGATTGTTTAAAATAAAGTATAATGAAAAAATACTATTTAAAAAAATTTTTAAGGAACTTTCAAGATTCAAAGAAAGTTCAATCATGCTATTTTCTAAACAACACAGCTAAAGCTCAGAATTTGGAGTAGGTACATTAATGCTCTTTCTACTGTATCATATAATAGGAACATATGAGAGAAAATGCCAGTCTGTAGTGTATTAATGCTAAATTTCACCTTGGTAAAATATCATCTTATTGATAAATGATATTTGTTTACAATATTTTCTTTGAAAGTCTATTGAATTTGTGTAAACAATTGTTGGCCAATTAGGTAAGGCATAATGGAGCGTTTATATATGTGTATGATACCATTATACATTTATGACATTATATTAAATTCAATTTACTATTTACAAAATTCTTCTGCTGGTCTCTGAGTTTTGAGAAATGGAAGTTACTACTATTATTATTATTTTCTGCAAAAAGCTGTATTGTTTCCATTTGGTCTAAACTTTGAGAGCGGTCTCCAGAGTGGTTAGAAAGCTGCCGATTAGCGGCAGCGAGAGGCTTCAGGAAGAAATCTTGACATTGACGGCGACTCTTCAGAGGCCCGCAGGCTCTAGAAGCTCCTAGTCATGCTTGAGGATGAGCCTTCTTAAGAGATCCTCACCCAACCCAGCCTGGGAACCAACCAACCTGTGGAGATTGGTCAGAGGGCTCACCCATTGTCTTGACGCTTTCACCTCCTTGTTTAGGAAGGAGCTCCAGGAAGTCACGGAGGTGGGAGTCTGCACAGGCAGAACCCAGGCTGTGCAGATCCAAAAATGCCTGGTTCAGGTTCCTCTCCATGACAAGGGTGGCTTCCACAGTGTCCTGGGCTTTACCCATTCATCTTGAGAAGTCTCTGCATGTTCAGGAAGAGGGCATGTCCATAGAACTGGTTTTGCATTTTTAAGAGACACTTGGCTTCTCGGCAGCCAATTCACAGAAAAAGTGGCCCACACCTTCCAGAGCCATGTTGTCAAGGTTGAAATAGAAGCCCAGTGAGAAGTAGGTATAGAGGATCCACAGATGCATCTTGACCAAGTGGCTGACAGTGGCCTCCACTGCAGTGGAGTAATTCTGACAAAACTGGGAACTCATAAAGGGTAATAAGGAATTAAGCTCAAAAATTGGTGTTGGCTGTTCTCAGTGATGAAGGACAGCTGAGTTGCTGATTCCAATGGTTGCAATGGCAAAAAAGTTTGGACGGTGATCAGAGGTTGGAGGAAGGGGTGTTTCTGGGTGTGTTTGGTCCAACCACTGGTGAAGCAAAAGACAGGTCTGCAGGACTGGAAAATGCACTGCCAAAAGCTACTTTAAACTGGATGTGTGGTAGGATTTTTAGATAGATTGACACAGGCGACATTAGATCATTCTTTAGCTAACATGTTAAAATGACCAAACAAATTTGAAACCTATCCTAGAAATATTCAAGGGTTGGGGAAAGATTAAAATACCTTTCCTATTTAAAGACAGTGAGTGGGAAAAACTAAGTCTGTTTTCCATACTTTACCATACTCAGTCCATTCCGTACATTATTCATATTTCTAAAGACAATCTTAGACAACTAGAAGTAGGATTCTTTTAGGAAGACCTCTGTAGTAGTATCCAGGGAGTGAACATTCCCAAAGAAGAAATATAGACAATGTCTTTCTGCTCTCAGTTTACAGGGAAGCATATTCACCTATAACTTTGCTAAGCCAGCAACTAAGAATTACCTATGTTCCTTGGATACTAGGGGTTTATGAAAGTGAAAATGCTAGTCGCTCAGTCCTGTCTGACTCATGGACTGTAGTCCACTAGGCTCCTCTGTCCCTGGGATTTCCCAGGCAAGAATACTGGAGTGGGTTGCCAGGGGATCTTCCCAAACCAGGGATCAAATCTGGGTCTCCTGTATTGAGTCTCCTTACCATCTAAACCACCAAAGAAGCCCTTGTAAGGGTTATGAGCAATCCCCTAAGAGAGGGAAAAAAAAAATCAGGATGCCCAAAACTCAGAATTCTTTTTTCGTTGGGGTCTTATGAGATGGTATTAAAGAGAAGAGTAAAAGGCATTTTATTTCCTCTAATTTTTTTTTCTGTTCTTCATCAAAATGTTTCTTTCCCAGGGGACGGAATTCTGAAGTATTATCCTAATGATGACACAACTGTCCCAACAGTAGAAATCAAAGGTCCTATTCTATTTCTGCCACCTTTAGGTCACCTAGAGCAGGGATCACTCTTCAGTATCAATCATCCTGTTTCTAATAAATGCAGCACAGTCTTCATGTGCATTCATCTTTCTGGAAGCTATAGCCAAAGAGTGAAAATGTTAGTTTCTCAGTCATGTCCAACTCTTTCTAACCCCATGGACTCTAACCTGCCAGGCTCCTCTGTCCATGGAATTCTCCAGGCAAGAATACTGGAGTGGGTTGCCATTTCCTACTCCAGGGTATCTTCCTGACCCAGGGATTGAACATTAGTCTCCTGTGTTGCAGGCAGATTCTGTACCATCTAAAACACCAGGGAAGCCTAGTTATAGCAAAGAATCAAATATTTTGGATGATTTTGGTTTCTCAGCTGGTTGTTTCAGTCAAGCATCTGAAGACTGACACCTTAAAAACTCAGAAACTGATCTTCATAATCTCCTTTTTAAGATTTTGTTTCTGTATTTCCTCTCAATACAAGTCTGCTTTTAGTTGGATGAAATAAGTATATTTTGTATTAAAGTATTTTTGTATTAAAAATGTCAAACAAAATTTATATGTTTATTATATATATTCTATGTCGATTTCTTTGCTAACATACAGGTAGAGTGTGAATTTAGTTTAACCTTCTTTAGATTAACATACTTCTTCACAGATTTCAGATGACTATTTTTTTTAATTCATATGTAATATAATAAAAATTATTCCAGATAATTATGCTAATAATTGAAAATATATTTTGATGAATAGAATATATGCATGCTTGTCTGCTTTATGTACTAGAATTGAACTGTTTGCTTATGCTTTGCTTGATTTTTCAAACTTTTATGTAAAAGCATCTCCATAAACAGAAAGAGTATGAGTTTTGAAGTTTATTGTAATCCTGCCATATTAGTCTATTTGAAAAATAAACTGAACAAAAACTATTCCATAAGTAAATTGATCATCTACAGTGCTATCTATTTTCTGGTTTACATTTTTTGAATTTTCATTTATAGTTTATTTTAACCGAGTCTGTGCAAGTTTCCTTTGTAATCAGTGTCCCCTGCTATTAGGGAATTTCTTATCTCTTCTACATAATTCCATTCTTTGCTAACCTGATTTAATCAGATGTCTTAAAACCCAGAATTAGCATTGAATAAACAATCCTTCAATACTTGATAATGCATTGTTTCATTCTATTTAAAATAGACAACCTATTACTTCAAATGGTTTGGTGAACAAGGCATCAAATGGAACCTGGCAGAGTACACTGTCTAAGATTAAACCTCTCAACTCTGGGCTGAAAGGCTATTTTACATATATAGTGATTTTACTTAAGATCTCAGCCCCATGTATTAAGTAAGCACAACTCCTCAAATACTGGAATCCAGCCAGTATGAAACATCCTCTTGGTGTTTCAACAAGTTATGTGCTACAAAGACCCTATCCTGTATTTATGCTTATAATCAATTTAACAAAGTGCTACATTTACACTTATGAATTAGTATATATGTAGTGATTGCTCATAGCTCATAGTGTTAAATACATAAATAAAACAAGGCATTTGAAGGAGGCAGTTTGAACCAGATATTACAACGAAATCTGAAAAATGTAAAGACATGAATTTTAAAATACTAATGCAGTAATTTTCCTGAGGTTTTCTTTTTCTTTTTCTTAAGCAAACAATTAGTGGTTTTTAGACTAC
This sequence comes from Odocoileus virginianus, assembly GCF_023699985.2. NCBI lineage: Eukaryota > Metazoa > Chordata > Mammalia > Artiodactyla > Cervidae > Odocoileus > Odocoileus virginianus. The sequence goes on along the minus strand of NC_069687.1, from coordinate 16,770,727 downwards.
TTGTACAGTCACAATTACTTTGGGTGCCAAATTCACATTTTCCATGGTATAGACCATCATCTCATTTTGTTAATATAACATGTATCCTTGAGTCAGGAAGATCCTCTGGAGAAGGAAATGGCAACCCATTCCAGTATTCTTGTTTGGGAAATCCCATGGACAAAGAGCCTGGCAGGCTATAGTCCATGGGGTCACAGAGTCAGATAGGACTGAGGGACTAAAACTTTCACTTTCAACCTGTATTTGGGTCAATATGTGTATCTGTGTGTGTTCATGTGTCTATGGGAGTCTGTGTATTTGTTTAGCTGAGTGTGTATTTGTGTGTCTATGAATGTATTAGAATAATTTGAATTAGATTCTGAAAAAGATATGCATATTCTATTATTAAAAGATAAAAAACAGCTTTAACGATCAAAAACTTCTCAACATTAATTTTAAAATGTTAATTTTTAAAATTTAAAAAATTTTTATATTCTCAGAAATCTTTGTAAAAAATATTCACAAATTAACTGTCTTTTCCTCTTTTGCGGCTGTAGTGTACTTCTTGGCAGAATAACAACAGCATTCTAGACTGAAAATTTCTTTAATTTCCACAGAATTCCAAATGATCAAAACGTCCTCAGAATCATTTGAAATATGATATCAAATATAGATAGGAATTCCCTGGTGGCCAGTGGTAAAGGATCTGCCTGCCAATTCAGGGGATGAAGTTTCAGTCACTGGGTCGGGAAGATCCCCTGGAGAAGGAAATGGCAACCCACTCCAGTCAGTATTCTTGCCTGGGAAATCCCATGGACAGAGGAACCTGGCAGGCTACGGCTCATGGGGTCACAAAAGAGTCAGACATGGTATAGCAACTAAAGAAACAAAACAAAACAAAAAACAAATCAAATACAGATACTTTCTGAATACTGTCATTCCTTTGTGCAGTCACACTTTCCTTTTTCCTTCAACTAGAATTTTGTGTGGCAAAAAAAGCCTGAAAACTAACAGGATTTGCACTAGGATTGATACTTCAAAGCACTGTTTTTGGAACTGACATGTGGTTGAAAATGAAGCACAAACTCATTATGAAACAAATTACACAATTAAAGTAAAAAAGGAGCAGCTGAGCATTGCAAGGATTTTACATGAAAATCACAGCAAACATTGCTTAACTTTATGGAATCAGATTTCCAGTGGATTTGTTATCTGCTGTGGAAGATTCACAGAGGCAACTCAATAGCTGCTACTCAAGGAACTTGTATTTCTGAAAAAACTTTTCTCCTCTGCTCAGCTCAGTTAAGTAAAGCAGGAGAAAAAATTCATATATGTAGAAGAAAAAATTAATTACAGACTGATAATGCATTTAAAAACCTACTGTTCATTATTGATTGAAATTTAATTAACATATTATATATGAACTCAAAATTCAACACATTCAAACTGTTCATTGTTAAAATGGCAATGAAATGTGAATATTTACTTAAGATTGGTTGAAGGTATGTAATATACACTTCATATATTTCATTTATTTGGGTATGTATACATGACTAACAAGTTAGTATATCTCTATCTTTGATGTACTTCTGATTTGAAATATTTCATATCAATATTGCTGCTGTGCCCTGCTTAGTCACTCAGTCATGTCCAACTCTTTGGGACCCTATGGACTGCAGTCTGCCAGGCTACTCTGCCCATGAGGATTCTCAAGGCAAGAATACTATAGTGCCATGCCTTCCTCCAGGGGGATCTTCCCAACCCAGAGATTGAACCCAGGTCTCTCACATTGCAGGTGGATTCTTTACTGACTGGGCCATAAAGAAAGCCCAAGAAAACTGGGGTAGCCTATCCCTTCTCCAGGGGATCTTCCTTACCCAGGAATCAAACTGGCATCTCCTGCATTGCAGGTGGATTCTTTATCAGCTAAATTACCAGGGAAATAAATACTTATAATTTCTATTAACATAACTGTTTTTCTTTTATTTTGAAGAGAACATACAAAATTAGGTTCTACATTTGTTGAATAAAGCTCATTCCTTTTCTTTTTTCTTTTTTGGAGGGGAAAGGGGCAATGCTCATGGAATTATTAACAATAGTTGATTCTAAAACAACCATTATTTTCATGTTTTAACATTTCTGAAATTTGAATCTGTTTACAATCCATTGCTTATAACAGTTATAATTGCTGGTGTTTCTATTTGTCCTTTCATTTTATAAAATGATGGCAAAATATAATAATCAATACTGGAATTTTTCTTAATCTAAAATAATGGGAAAGGAATAATAACATATTTGAAAACTCTTTCATATACATTGTCTTCTAGTATTTAATTAAGTAGTTCTTTACTGAATATCTAGTACATAGGCTGCACTATGATTAACAACAAATTTTATACAAGCCCAGCCTTTATGGAATGCTGAAATGAGGGGGAACAGCATTCAAGACAAATGTTCAATATAGAATAATATATATGGTTACCTAGACCATGCATGGATGGTCAGAAACTAATTTTGGAGAAGACCAATAGTGCAATTCTCAGAATGAAAAGTGAAAGTCATTCATTTGTGTCTGACTCTCTGCGACCCCATGGACTAATAGAGCTCATGGAATTCTCCAGGCCAGAATACTGGAGTTGGTAGCCTTTCCCTTCTCCTGGGGATCTTCCCAACTAAGGGATCAAACCCAGGTCTCCCTCATTGCAGGCAGATTCTTTACCAGCTGAGCCACAAGGGAAGCCCAGCTCTCAGAATAACTATGCTTTAACAGTTTAGGGATTAAAAGGGTGACATTCCAAGGAGAAACATTGTGAGTCCAAAGGCTGGGAAGTGATAAATGCTCACTTTATTCAAATCAGCTTGGAAGAACTGAAGTTAAGGTAAAGGGGGAAAAATTATATATATATATATAATACATATATATATATATATATATATATATATATATACCAGAAAGAGGGAAACATAAGACAAAGGGTATTTAATGACAAGGAGCTTGGGCTTTGCTCTTAGGACAACTGGAGTTTGCACAGCTAAGTCACTTATTCTGCTGAGAAATTTTACTGGATCCTAAAAGAATTTTTCAATTTTATCTCACACTTTTTAATGGATCAAGACAGACATTTGATTCCAGGCTTCTAAGACCTACCATCTCTGGAAACTTGTTTTTTCAATTATTGCTCAAAAACTAGCCAACTCTTATCTGTACTCATCTCTATCTTGTAATAACCAATAACAGTCACTGTACACTATTATTTTCAGGCTTGAAATCTCTTCACCAGGATCTGGAGGCTTTGAAGGCTTCAGCTTTACCATTTTTTTTTTCAATTTCTCAACAACATGAACCCTAACTTTTCAAACTCCAATTTCATTTTTTGTGTCTCATTTCTCAAGTTCTATGACATGTATTTTATGTTTTGGTAATGGATGAACCCAGTAGTATGTTGGTGAATATTTAACAACCCAATATAAAAAAGTAAGCAAATAAAAAGCCTTGATTTGTAATATTTCATTATTTCTTTGATGTAAATACTTCCACCATAGATAATTTGAGGCTATTAACTTTCTGGCCATGAATTGAATTGAGTTTTCTTGAAACATCATTAGGAAGCTCAATACCAGAAATCACTTTCTGTTAAAGTTAATAATAACAAGAGATACAATTCCTAATCCAAGTTGCATTAGCTGATTGAAAATTGTCTTATTATTTCCACATTCTTTAAAATAAAAGTTTGTGGGAACTTTCATGAAAAGAGGAATCTACTTCTTGACAGAATTCACTTGCTTTTATCAAGAGAATGTGTCAGAAGTTACCGGGAGCCTTCAGAGTCTAGGTCTCATGAGTTTTTTCACACTTTCTCTCCGTCTGCTTTCACTTTGAGACCAAGCCCAGAGCAGCCAGCTGAGGCATCACAAGGAGGAGAGTTGAGTCATCAGTTAAGAATAAGCACAAACAGCCAGTTCTCACCAAGCCTGCCACCAGACACAATAGCAAGACTAAATGGGACCAGCCTCAATCAGATTATCCAAATCATCAGCCCGTCTTCATAGACCACTTGAAAATAGGGGTGATCATTATTTAGCAATGGACCCATTATGGCTTTGCAGCAATTTCAAATGTGGTACACTCAATCTCAATCTACACTGGTCCTGAACTGAGGCTTAAATATTCTTCTCTCTCGCTCTACACATGCACACATATACACACACATTTCAAAATTCTGTTGACAATTTGAGGAAGGTGATTACTGGTAAAAATTATATATCTACCAAACCCATTATTTAAGTATATATTCTTTATACATAAGACATAAACATTATGTGTATTATAAATAATATGTACTTACATATATATATATGTAATATATATTCTTCACACAATTCTTCTACTGACTGTAGACTGAAGTAGTGACTTAATTTCTCACCCTCCCCTTTGGTTTCTTTCAATGCTTTGTCATATATTTTCTTCTCAGAACTGTGTCCTTAATTTATTCTGTGACATTCAAGTGATATTCCAAATAACGCCAAAAGCAAGTGCATTACTGAAAGTCCCTTTCTTTTCTCAGTTTCTCCTTCAGGCTCAGTTTACAGGTGCTCAGTGAAGAGGCTAGAAGTTAGTCCCAGGTTATACTGAAGAGAGGAGTTATTAGGAACGGGTGACATGGCTGCAGGCAGAAAGACAATCTGAAGAATGTTGGCGTGAAAAGAGAGGAAACGATTATGATAGCTACAGGGGAATATCTGGAGAAGGGAATGGCAATCCACTCCAGTATTCTTGCCTGGAGAATCCCATGGGCAGAGGACCCTGGTGGGCCATAGTCCATGGGGTCACAAAGAGTTGGACATGACTGAGCGACTAACACTCCTAGGGAATATATAGCTGAGGATTAGTTGACTGGTGATTGTTTTTACTCTTTTAATAGGGCACATTTGAGAACAGTTAAAAAGAAAAAGGAAGGAGTCAATCTGAAAAAAGTCTAAAAATAAAATAAAATAAACATATTATCAATTTTAAAATTTCTTGAGAAGATTGAAGACGATTAAGTGCAAAACAAGTTCAGAACTAAATGAGAATCATTGGTTACTTTTGTGGATACTGCACAAACTTTTCCTGTAAAATATAAGTATTTTAGACTTTGAGGAGCAAATCATCTCTGCTAGAGCTATTCAACTTTTAGGGGGAAAGCAGATGTGGACAATAAGTTAAAAAAAATGAGCATTGCTACACTTCAATAAGACTATTTTTCAAAATAGACAGCAGGCCATATTAGGCCCCTGGACTCCAGTTTGCCAACCATTGTCTTCATGGGAGGAGAACAAAGAGGAGAATATTGAAGTTGTGAGGTCGCTCTTGTATGGTTTTGTGAAATGAAGATGAGATGGTGTTGACCTAAAACAAACTACCAGACATTTCTTACCAAAAGATGGGTTTATTCAGGATCAACAGAAGATTGCAGTTCAGAATCTCCAGGTATGGTGAGCCATGTGCAATTCCCCGCACAGTCACAGAGGAACAGAACAAAAACAAACACTGCTACAAAGGGAAAAAGGAAGATGAAAGGGTTATGATAAACTGGCTGAGTCCATACCAAGAAAGGAGACATTCTTCTTCTTTTGAAAGGCATGAGAGCTCCTTCTTCTGGTCTCTCAACTCTATTTACCTGATGGGATTTTTTAGCTCTTTTTTTTGTTTTTTTTTTTTTTTTGCAAGTTGTTGGCTTTTTTTCTGATGCTGCTATAATGTCTGCGATTTATGTGACATAATAACCTATTGATCTTGTGTGTTTGGTAAGAATGATTACAGGAGAATAAGAGATTTTTAAAGGCATAAGTTAATATACATATATAAGAACGATGGTACTGATGAACCCATTTGCAGAGAAGCAATGGAGATGCAGACATAGAGAACAGACTCCTGAGCACAGTTTGGGAAGGAGAGGGTGGGTTGAATTGAGAGAGCAGCATTGCAACATATATATTACCATATGTAAAAGAGATAGCCAGTGGGAATTCATTGTACAACTGAGGGAGCTCAAACCCAGTGCTCTGTGACAATTTAGAGGGATGGGATGGGGTGGGAGGTGGGAGGGAGATTCAGGAGGGAGAGAACATGTGTACCAATGCTGGTTCATATTGATGTATGGCAGAACCAACACAATATTGTAGCAGTCATCCTCCAGTTAGAAAGAGTTGCTGTTGTTCAGTCCCTCAATCATGAAATTAAACAAAAGAAGCATGAGTGTAGACTGTCAATGGACTGGTTCATAAAGTAGAAGAGCAGAACAAGTGGGGATAACTAGTAGCACAAAGGAAGCTTGTAGCTTACAGACAAATTCTTGGGGACCCACAGGCTATCTACAAATGTTTTGATTCATGTTTATTTGGAGGATAACTTAAGAACTATCTCGAGTGTATTTTATATGATTTAAGAAGCATCTTGTCACCAAATACTGCCAGCTATCTTTGTATCCTTTGATACATGCTTACAATTATGTTGGCAGCTTCAAATAGCAGTGGCATGAGAAAAAAAAAAAAGCAGACAATTCATGAATGAAGATTCTTCAGTGAATGAAATACGAGTGGTACAAGGTCATGCAGCAATGATAAATGAGTCACAAAAGATTCACTAGAGAAAAGTAGTGGAAATTGAGAAATAACACATTAGATGAGGCTTAATTAACTCAAAATAATCTAAAACTAAACAATGATTTATCTTTAATTAAGCAACACAAGCTATTATATTAAATTATAATTTTAATTTAAATTCATTTTTCCTGTAGTTTGTTTGTATTAATATGATTATGCTTATTAATATGACAATGTTCTGATGGCTATACAGGGAAAATAATTGCTATTCTTTTGCTTACCCATATCTCAGTGATGTCATTAAAATAAATTTAACAAAAAAGAAAAGGGTCAAGTGTGAACAGTGATGATATAGGCAATGCAAACATTTTAGATCATCTAAATATATCAAATATTTGCTTAGATGATTATTATTGTGGGTCATATGGTTAAGATGCACATGTTTGTGTGAACTGGAAAATAAACCATAAAAGGATTCAAGCCAGCTTTTTCTGGTATGTTCCACCATTTTGGCTCTGTTCTAAACCCTTTGGAATGCAAAAAGCCCTTGAAAGCTATGATTAACTAGTTACATTTTCATAACTGAGGTCTAATTATAAGTTTAGACATATCCCTGCCTAACAAAGAAAAAGCCATAGCTGCTGACAGCTGCATCAGCTATAAAAGCTGGGAGCTGACTAAGTAAGGGAATTTGAAACAGCTGTGACATTGTCAGGGTAAAACCCTGCTGTTTCTCTTCTGTGAGGTGAGAGAAGATGTATCATTAAGCACAGGACAAAACACATCTTTTTTGTGAGGATCACCGGTCCTCATAGGTTGTAAAATTATAACTGCCAATTTTTTAAACAAAGCCTACCACTATTGGAGTTTTAAATAGAAAGCAGTGTATTGCAATCACAAAACATTCACAAAACTTTTCTGAGAAAAAAAAAAAACATTTTATACTGTTTTTTGTTTCTTCATGTGATATGACTAGGTTTTTCTGCTTGCTGACAGTTGTGGTGCAGAGCAGAATTTAGAGGTGTCTATGTGGCAGTTTGAGAAGGTAAATATAGCTTATAACTTTAAATGTTGAATTTCCAATTTTAGATTGAAATACACATGAAATTTGTTAAGATCATTTGTTTATTCATTTTACTTTTGGGCAGTGGTGGGTCTTTGTTGCTGCATATGGACTTTGTTAGTTGCGGCAAGTTGGGACTACCCTTCAGTGCAATGAGCAGGCTGCCCTTTGCTATAGTTCATCTTGTTGAGAAGGCTCTAGGTGTGCAGGCTTCAGTAGTTGCAGCACTGGGCTCAGTAGTTGTGGCTTGCGGGCTTTAGAGCATGGGCTCAGGGTGGGTGCATGGGCTTAGTTCTCCATGGAATGCGGGATCTTCCTGAACCAGAAATCAAACTGGTGTCCTCCACGTGGCAAGATTCATAACCACTGAATCACTGAGGAAGTCCTATGATGAAGTCGATAGAATTATATAGCTTTTGTTTTAGTATATTTTAATCTACATATCTAAATATACATAGATAAAAACATATTTTATAGTCAGATATAGCAAAAGTTGTGTGTGTGTGTGCACCTGTGCATGACACTGTATTATATACAATATTTGACAATTTGGCAATGTTTGACTATAAGATATAAGTATATAACTGTGTGTGTGTGTGTGTGTGTGTGTGTGTGTGTGTGTATGGGGGGGACTTGACTATTTGGTTTTCATGTTAAAGTCTTATCATTTAAAACATGTGTTTTTTTATAAGAAGATTAGAAATCCTAAGACCAAAATGGTTTCATTTTAATATATACTTTTCACTAATCTCACAACATAAAATAAAGGAGCATTTGTAGAGGTTTCCTGCTATGTGGTCTACTTTATACATTCGTTCAACAAATGTGTGTGGAACAGTTAACATGAAGCAGACACTACCTTAGGCCTCTGGTTCAAGGTGTTACCAACACAGTCCTTGGACTCTACAATCAATTGAAATTGATGAGACCGGAAGAGAACTACAAGATTTTGGGACTCACAATGCATCACAAAGAAGTGAAAATAAGTAACAGGTACCCTCGCTTGCTCTCTGAGGAGAGCAGGCTGGTTCCTTCGATGGATTGAGGGTAGAGGTGATTGGTGGGTTTAGCCAGAGGGGTGGCTTAGAAGGTCTGCCTGCCCCTTTGGTGGTGCTGTGTGCAGGGATCAGCTGCAAAGCTCTGCTTATGTTCCTGGTACCTCAAAATAGCAGCTGGTTTATGGCCTTTTTGCATTTTATCTTTTTGTTCATAATTGCCGTGACTGAGCATGCATGCATGAAGTTATTTCAGTCCCTTATAATTTGTATTCTGTTATTAGAGGAGATTTGCTCAAGGTTTAAGTGCAAGCAATCCACTAAAGGATCCCCAGTCCCCACCTATCTCAAAGGTGGTGAACAGAGTCGACACAGCCTCATGCAACTTTCATGTATAGGGAGCATGGGCCAAGGAAAGATGTCAACAAGATATCCTTTATTTTACTAATTCTAAAATGAACCATTTTTTGCACTTTAACATCCCTGAACTGATAGTGTAACAAAGAAGAATGAATCTGATGCCATATTGGATCTATCGCTTTAGCTCCAAGCTTGGTCCTATGTTGCCTGTGCTTATCATGTTGGCTCTGTTTCTTTGTAAAAGAATGCTGCCTATAGCCTGAAATACATTCTTTTACAATGTTCTGCCTCCTAGGCTTGACCTTTAAAGCTATAACAGTTTTTGATTCATATAGAAACAAAAAGTTGTAGGATACAAAATAGCATTTGTCTTGTTGAAGGTTTTCAGGAACACCATGACTGGACCTACATGGACAGCTACAAAAACAAACGATAATCACAGCCCTCCAGGTTCTGTCCCCCACTGAGAAGTCTGCAGCAATCAGCCTTGCCTCTTCCTCTTTTAGTATAAAGGAAGCCTAAATTCTAATTTAGTTAAGATGGTTCTTTGGGACAAAAGTCAGCCATCTTCTCAGACTGTTGACTTTCAGAATAAAATCACTATTCCTTGCCCCAACACCTTATCTCTCAATATATTGGTTTGTCCTATATGGCAAGCATTATGGGTTTGGTCTTTGTAACAATAACATTGTCTGATTAATAGTGTCTTTTTGTTGTCATGCTGCTAGTCTTTTGAGTATTCTAACAATAAAGTTGCTCAGTCATGTACGACTCTTTGCAACCCCATGGACTTTAGCCTACCAGGCTCCTCTGGCCATGGGATTTTCCAGGCAAGAGTACTGGAGTGGGTTGCCATTTCCTTCTCCATTGAGTATTCTACACAGAAGAAATTGCCATTGTCTGCCTGTGAGCACAGTTAGCTTGCTGTTCACATGTCTTGTATCAGTGGAGTCAAGTGCTTTGTTGAACAAAATGTCTCAGTCCCTTAGGAGAAAGGAATTCATAGACATAGCAGTGCCTCCCTAATTAATTAATTAGTTAACATAAGAAAAAGGGGATTTCCATTCAAGACAATGACAAAAGATGAGAAGATATCTGCAGAGTTCATGGGAAGAGAGAGGATTGGATCTGTCAATAGTTCATTGAAAGTGAAACTAATGATACAGCTAAGGGTTCCTTCTGATACAGGTGTGTCCAATTACAGAATAACTTCATGCATAAGCCTGTCTCGTTGTTACTACTAGTGGTGGATCTGGAAAGTGACCCTCATACCTTTATTTCATTGAATAAGATATTTCAAGACTATTTGAAGAAGGAATAGGAGAACTGTATATTGATAACTTCTGCAGAAAATTAGAAGATGAGGGTGGGATGTTTCAAGAGAACAGCATCGAAACATGTATATTATCTAGGGTGAAACAGATCACCAGCCCAGGTTGGGTGCATGAGACAAGTGCTTGGGCCTGGTGCACTGGGAAGACCCAGAGGGATGGGGTGGAGAGGGAGGTGGGAGGGGGGACCAGGATGGGAAATACATGTAAATCCATGGCTAATTCATTTCAATGTATGACAAAAGCCACTGCAATGATGTAAAGTAATTAGCCTCCAACTAATAAAAATAAATGGAAAAAAATTAAAAAAATAAAGTGCCAACACTACACCTTGCAAAGTGTGTGCCAGTGATTTAGTTTAAAATCTTAGAAACAATGAGATAAAATAATTGTTCCTTATTTTAGAAATATTGTTTTCTTTCTCTGCATTTGTCAATTTTCTAAATAGCATATAGCACAATATTGATGGCAAAACATGAGCAGTGATAATTATGAATCAGAACACAACTTATAAAAGTTAAATTGTGAATTTCAAATATAAGGATACCTTTACCATTTTATTTTGACCATAATTGCATTTCTAATATGTAAAAAATTATAAATGTTGAATAAGACTCAAAGTATTCTTTCAGTTAGTTTAAAATGAAGATTCTGATTGAAAGAAAACCAACGCATCATAGTTTAGAAAAGTTGCTGTAATTGTAGCAGTGTATAAAATGATTTTGTGTCTCCCATTCATATAAAAATTTAGTGAAATAAATGATAATTAAAATATTCTCTTAAAGAAAACAAGATAAGATTTAAGACTGTAAATTAAAGAATGCTTTTCAATGGCTCATCAGAAGGGGGCATGCTTAATAATTACGTTGAGACTGTATCCAGAAAATCTCAACTATGTTAGAATTTACTCAGAAAACTTGGTATGTGCATGGTCATGGTAGGCAGACTAGGGAGAGACTATACAAGGTGAAGGACAATGTGAAGTAATGAGACAATTTTGGCATGTGAGAGTAACAGACGGCTGTTTGCCTGGACTGTAATAGAATTGAAGAGAGTGCTATTGAGATGAGCTGCAAGTGGTAAATGGAATAAGGTAGACTCCACATTTTGTTCTGAATGCAATGGGAAAGCATATAATTTGAGAATAACATTATCTGATTCTTCATGTAAAATTATTATATTCTTTCCTCTATGGATAAAGGATTGGAAGCATGAAGACAGGCATTGAGGGATGATCTAGAATTCTATTGCAATAGCCCATCTGACAGAACAACCATAATGATGAAAACAGGGATCAGGAAAATTGGACATATTGTAGATTTTTAAAAATGTTTTTTAATGAAAACTTTGGTTTAAAGCTCAACATTCAGAAAAACTAAGATCATGGCATCTGGTCCCATAACTTCATGGGAAATAGATGGAGAAACAGTGAAAACAATGGCAGACTTTATTTTGGGGGGTTCCAAAATCACTGCAGATGGTGATTGCAGCCATGAAATTAAAAGATGCTTACTCCTTGGAAGGAAAGTTATGACCAACCTACATGGCATATTAAAAAGCAGAGCCAAAGGTCCATCTAGTCAAGGCTATGGTTTTTCCAGTAGTCATGTATGGATGTGAGAGTTAAACTATCAAGAAGCTGAGCACTGAAGAATTGATGCTTTTGTACTGTGGTGTTGGAGAAGACTCTTGAGAGTCCCTTGGACTGCAAGGAGATCCAACCAGTCCATCCTAAGGGAGATCAGTCCTGAGTGTTCATTAGAAGAACTGATGCTGAAGCTGAATCTCCAATACTTTGGCTACCTGATGTGAAGAGCTGAGTTATTTGAAAAGACCCTGATGCTGGGAAAGATTGAAGGCAGGAGGAGAAGGGGACGACAGAGGATGAGATGATTGGATGGCATCACCGACTCAAAGGACATGAGTTTGGGTAAACTCTGGGAGTTGGTGATGGAGAGGGAGGCCTGGCGTGCTGCAGTCCATGGGGTCACAAAGAGTCGGACAGGACTGAACAACTGAACTGAACTGAATATCTACGAAGTTTTAAGATTCAAATATAATGGAGGGAGAGAAAAGAGAGCAAAATGCCTCCAACTTTTCTTGCCTGAATAGTTGGATAAATTCTGGCACAAATACATGGTAGAACAAGTAGGAATGGACTTGGGGATAGAATCCAGGATTTCTGCCTGGTACATGTTTACAATGCATGAGAGACATCCACATAGTGTTATCAAGTAGGAATTTAGATCAATGGGAATGAGACTCAGAAGTCTGTGTGGAAGAGATAAACTTAGAAAATATCAACATAACATGTTCATTAAGGCAATATGATGCAGATTTCATGTAAGCAGAGAGAAAAGAAAGAAAAGAAAGCAAAGATTTGAGGCATATGAATGAGATATGAAAATGATGAAAGGGTCTGGTAAAGTAAAAATGATCACACACGTAAGAGAAAAACTGAAGCCTATGGTGTCTGGGAATTCAAGAGCCAGTATTTCAAGAAGCAAGAGTAGGTGAATACATGAATAGCTATTTTAACAGTTCATGGGGTGACACGAGAGGAATTGCAAATTGATTTGGCAACAAAACACTGAAAAAATATGTTGTCGTTTTAATCATTAAGTCATGTCCAACTCTTTTGCCACCCCATGGACTGTGGGCAGCCAGGTTCCTCTGTCAATAGGATTTCCCAGGTATTGGACTGGGTTGCCATTTCCTTCTGGAGGGGGTCTTCTGACCTAGGGATCAAACTCAAATCTCCTTCACTGGCAGGCAGGTTTTAAAAATGAGCCATGAGGGAAGCCGTATATATATATATATATATATATATATATATATATAACTAGCCAAGTCCAGCCTGTGAAGGACAGATGAGTAAAAGGTACATTTGGAAGATGTGGGTGCAATATTGTCAAAACATTCATCAATGAAGGGAACTAGAGAAATGGAGTATAAGTTAGAAGTCAATTCTATGTCAAGAGGTAGAATTGTATTATTATTATTTTGTTTTAATGATAGAATCCTAGGAAGGGTATTTTTTCTTGGGTGGGAGGTAAACAAAATCATTAGGCAGAGGTAACTTGATTGAATACATGATAGCAAGAAGCCAAGTCCAGGAGAAAGAAGGAAAACTCAGTATAAAAGCAGGAATTGCTTTCAGATGACAGAGACCTTTGTGGTATGAGAGTGAGAAGGCCCCTCACAGGTTTCCAACACAGGGAAAATCACTGAACTTATGTGTGAAAGTGCAAAATCAGACAAACAGGAAAAGTTAGAGAGGGCATAAATGTAATCTTTCAAAGAATATGTTGCTGTTGTTCAGTCGCTCAGTCATATCTGATTCTTTGGAATCTGTGGACTGTAGCACACCAGGTTTCCCTGTCCTTCACCATCTCCTGCTCAAAGTCATGTCCATTGAGTCACTGATGCCATCCAACCATCTCATCGTCTGTCATCCCCTTCTCCTGCTGCCTTCAATCTTTCCCAGCATCAGGGTCTTTTTCAATGAGTCTGATCTACAAGTCAAGTGGCCAAAGTTTTGGGGCTTCAGCTTCAACATCAGTCCTTCCAATGAATATTCAGGACTGATATCCTTTAGAATTGATTGATTTGATCTCCTTGCAGTTGAAGGAACTCTCAAGAGTTTTCTCCAGCACCATATTTTGAAGGCATCAATTCTTCAGCTTTCAGTCTTTTTTATTGTCCAACAACCATACGTAACTACTGAAAAACCATAGCTTTGACTATACAGACCTCAGAGGGACATATTTATTGTCAATATTGATAATTAATGAATTCAAGGAACCTGAGTTTGCTAACAGAGGAACTTCTTTTCTTCTTTTGAGAAATTTTTCACTGAGAAAAAAAATTAAAGTTATGGATAAAAACTGAAAGATTTTGAGCATTGCCAAACAGTGAAAGTTGCTACTGTTGTTTTAGTTGCTAAGTCACATCCAACTCTATGGACTGTAACCTGTAACTGTTTGCAACCCTATGGACTGTAACCTCCTGACCCAAGGATAAAACTTGTGTCTCTTTCATTGGGAGGCATGTTCTTTACCACTGAGTCACCAAGGAAAACCTAAAGAGCAGTTCTCAAAAGCTGTGCAATCATGTATGTGTATGTGGGCAGTGACATTGTTGTTGGTTGCAAAAGGGTGGTATTGGTGAAAATTAGTCAATATAAGTAAGGAGATTGTGACTGAAGGTAAATATGCCCATTTCCTGGCTATTTCAGGGCCTTTACAGAAGAAGGTGTTAAATCTACCTAACAATATTTCTTGTCATCCCTCAGAGAGTTAGAAACCAAGAATTATCTACCAATCATGTGTTCACAAATTCAGAGAGACTCTCTCCCATAAATTATCACAGTAGTATTAGAAAAGAAAATGAATGTAGGGTGCATAGAAATCAATTAATATCTAAAACAATTAATGTTTAATGTTACAATATGGGGCTTCCCTGGTGGCTCAAATGGTAAAGAATCTGCCTACAGTGCAGGAGATCTGAGTTCAATCCCTGGGTCGGGAAAATCCACTGGAGAAGGAATTGGCAACCCACTCCAGTGCTCTTGCCTGGAGAATTCCATGGACAGAAAAGCCTGGCAGACTACAGTTCATGGGATCTCAAAGAGTCAAACACGACTGATATATTTGGATAAGTCCATACTTATCAGAAGGAGGGAGGTGGAAGAGAGGGTAGGTATTTTAGAATGCTTTCCAAGTAATTCTGTTATAACATCACCCCTCATTTTGAGTAGTTTAGCTCATGGAAACCAACAACAAATTCTTATATGGTGTCCCTTATCTTTAATGTCAAAATGAACAATATTCAAATGATGCACTCAAATGCGATATTAGATGGCAAAAAAAGTCCTTGCAGGTTTGGACTGTGAATGTTAAATCATTTTAACTAGGCTCAAACATATCTTTATTAATTAAAATAGGAACCATTATAATCAACACTTTTTTCCAGTGAGAAATAAATTTGTTTCTCTTGTAGCATAAAAATTTGTGTTTGGGGATTCAACAAACTTTGCAAAGCATTTTTTTGCCTCTTGCTGGTTGTGGAAGCACTTTTCCTGCAAAAAAGTTGTTGAGATGTCTGAAGAAGTGGTAATCAGTTGGCAAGAGTTTATGTGAATGTGGTGGATGAGGCAAAACTTCATAGCTCAATTTATTCAATGTTTGATGCATTTGTTGTGTGATGTGTAGTCAGATATTGTCATGGAGATGAATTGGGCCCATTCTATTGACCAATGCCAGCTGCAGACACTGCAGTTTTTGGTGAATCTTATCAATTTGCTGAGCATACTCCCCAGATGTAATGGTTACTTCAGGATTCAGAAAGCTCTAGTAGACGAGACCATCAGCAAACCACCAAACAGTGACCATGACCTTTTTTTTTTGGTGCAAGTTTGGCTTTGGGAAGTGCTTTGGAGCTTCTTTTTGGTCCAACCACTGAGCTGGTCATTGCCAGTTGTAAAAAGTCCACTTTTTTGTCACACGTCACAATGCAATAGAGAAAATTGCTCATTGTTGTTGCAGAGAGCAAGAGAAGATGACACTGCAAAATGACAATTCTTTTGATTCATGAGGTCAGTTCATGAGTCACTCACTTATCAAGATTTTTACCTTTCCAATTTGCTTCAAATGCTGAATGAGCATAGAATGATTGACACTGTGTTCTTCATCAACTTGTTACGTAGTTGTCAGAGGATAAGCTTTGATGATCCTCTCAATTAGTCATGGTCAACTTCCTATAGCCAGCCACTACTCTCCTCATCTTCAAGACTCTTGTCTCCTTTGCAAAACTTTTTGAACCAACACTACACTGTGAGTTGACTAGCAGTTCTTGGATCAAATGCATTGTTGATGTTGCAAGTAGTCCCCACTGCTTTATGACCCATTTGGAACACAAATAAGAAAAGTGCTCAAAATTGCATTTTTTTTAATTGTATTATTTTAGTTTTAACTGGAAGATAACTACTTTGCAATATTGTGATGATTTCTGCCATACATCAACATGAATCAGCCATAGGTATACATATGAGTCCTCCCTCTTGAAACTCTCTCCCACTTCTCTAAATTGTCACAGAGCACTGTCTTTGGGTTCCCTGTGTCATACTAGGAACTGGCTAGCTATTTTACACATAGCAGTTAAATTTCCTTTTTTGTCTAACATCATTTCCCTAGTCTAAAATAAGTATGCAGCAAGTAATGTCAATAACAAAAAAACATAAAGAGAGAAATGTGCATTAAAATGATGTAAACATAGCCACATTTATTTCAGAATGTATTCCAATATCAAACAGCAAAATTCAACAAGTAAAACCACAGTTACTTTTGCATCAACCTAAATAATATTATATTTGACCCAGCTGTATTTTCTATTTTCATTCTGTCTTTAACTTTTATATTTCTATCATATAAGCAAGGATATTGACCTACTACTATAAAACTAAAACTCTTCTAGAATGATAAAAGTGATCCTTCCTTAAAAGATGCAGAAATGTTCCTTTAGCTATAGTAATAAGCCACTTGTCACAAATTGATTATGTCAATACAGATCTGATTCAGTGGTTAAGACTGAAATAACATGAAAATTGCAAAGTCAATTCAATTATTTTCACAATCCTAATCACTAAATTGGATTGCACTAACTTATTTAGGTTAGGAATGATCTATTTCAAAGTTGCTGCTATTATTTTTATTTGAGATATAGATTAATCACTTCTGGAAGCTCATCTTGCTAATAACATTTTTGAACAGAAGCTGGTATTGTCCAAAATTGATTATGAGCTTTCCTCTGATTTAGAAAGTTGAATGGAGATAGGCAAACACACTAGGTTTTTGGAAATGTTAATTATTTTTTTTGTGGTTAACAGGAAGATATTCAGATAACTTGGTTATGCAGATAGGTTCTCAAAGTGTCTATTGTCTGGAAATAAGACTGTAATGTAGGAATATTTCTGGCCTGCTGTTTTCAATCAGCAGCTCTCAGTATTTCAATAAAATCAAACAATAATGATTGCTATGAGTACAAATAAAACTTCTCAGATTGCAATCATGGAAATGAATACTGACTTATCAAACTATTTCCCATGCTACCATATGTGAAGGGGGAGATTATAGAATTTACAATGTACCATGACTAAGTGAAACTCAATTTAATTGAAAATATGTGTAAGTTTTATGATACTTTATGAATATTTTGAACTGATAATAATGAAGCTTTTTGACCTAACCAGAATTAAATTATAACAGCTGTGATATCTCAATCCCAACCCACGTCAAATGAACCCAACACTTAGAACATCTGTTCTGCAATAAAAGGAGGCTAATTGCTGCAGTCTCAATGACATTCTAGTAGAACTGCCAGACTCCAACAGAGACCAAAGAAAGAAGAAGCAAGTTGGAAGAATTTAGTGTTCATTAAAGTAAAAGTCTTAAATTTTTTCTAAAACAAAAATATTTAAGAATTTTACAATGAACTACTTTATAAGTTTTTGATGTTTAAACATAATTGGTGTATTTATTTTTTAGATAAGTATATAAATGAGTGAAAAATACATAAATTAGCACAGTTTCTGGAATTCCCCAAATATCAAATCAAAAGGCTGGGGTATAAACCCCTTTGAAAATCTTACGAAAGTGATAAACCTTTTCCAAAGGTAATACAATACATATTCAGAAAAAGATTTTAGGCATCCATTTATTTTCACATTCTCTCCTCAAGTATCAAAGGGTAGAACATCTGTTATAGTGTTGGGGCTTTATTTGCTTTTCTCTTTGTTCATGCAAAAAACAAAAATGTTGGGTAAAAAAATAGCCTAATATCTGTAATTATCATTAATGCATTACATATTAAAGACCTCTAATAGGAATTGAGAGTCAAAAGTGGTAAAGGCTAATTAACCCAAAACCTTGAAACAAGTGGAACTTGTTCATGTGCAATGTAAAAACCATATGTTCATAAAAATCCAGTATGAACCATGTATATGGCACATGATTTCATGATATTACAACTATCTCTGTAAAAATTTCTATTTAAAATCATTGAAATGTTGGTGCTGTAAATTCAAGGATAAATCAGAAATGTTGGCAGTCATGTTAGAACATAATACCGACTGCTGAAATAAAGAGGTTTGAAGTAAGTAAATATCTAGAAGAAAAAGAACATAGGCACAGGATGGGAATAAATCATGAGTGAAAGGAAGAAAGTAAGAAGCATTTAAGAAAGGTTTTAGTAATCAATGTGTGTTCTTAGTGGCACAATTGTGTCCAACTCCTTGCCACCCTTTGGACTGTAGCCCTCCAGGCTCCTCTACCTGTAGGATATTTTAGGCAAGAATATTGCAGTGGGTTGCCATTCCCTCTTCCGGGGGGATTTTTTGACCCAGGGATCAAACCCGCATCTCTTGTATCTCCTGCATTGCAGGCAGATTTTTTATCCACTGAGCCATCTGACCTTTAATTAAGGAAGTGATCTACAATGAATTTATAGGGGGGATCGGGATGGGGAACACATGTAAAACCATGGCTGATTCATGTCAATGTATGGCAAAAACCACTACAATATTGTAAAGTAATTAGCCTCCAACTAATAAAAATAAATGAAAAAAAAATGAATAAAATAAAATCCAAAAAAAACAATAATATCAGAAAGACTGAAGTTTTGTTTTAAAAATGGTAAATTGATTTACTGTGATATAATTGATACATAAAAACTGTAGATATTTAAGTATACGATGATGAATTTGGAGGTAAATAGGCATTGATTTTATGATGATTTTTTTTTTTTTTGAAGCTATAACAAGGAATGGGGTTAAATTTTTTGCTTTTGCCATCCATATGGTGCCTCCATGACCCTGGCCTGATTATATTTGAATATGGGCTGTTTATCACCTACTTTCTGGTCAACAACATCCCTGCTTTTGAGATGCCTCTCCCTGGCTACCTCCTGAACGTCTTTGCAGCCACTTGTTCCTTAACCTGAAAGGTCATTGAGTTTTCTCCTCAATCTTGTTCATTTCTCCCCCCCCCACTTGAAAAAAATTAATTCTTGGACCTATTTTCATCACTTTTGAAATTCACACTAAATCACATATCTCATTTAAATACAAACATATAAACATTAGGGCAAAATTCATTTTATTTTCAAACTCCTGCAACAAATTCCATCTTTGATATGCAGATTTTCACAAGACTACTTTTCCCTCTTACCACTAGGGACTCACTTGTCCCGAGGAAAAGTGAAAATCCTCCAGTCAGCATAAAAGAAACTCTATGATCTAGCTTAGGCTAGCCATTCCAGATTAATTGCTTGCATCACATCATATTACAATGCATGGCTCCTTAGTTCTGAACTCCCTATCATTAGTCTGTATACAACATACTGTTTTTTTGCTGCATGATTTCTTCTAAAGTTCTTTTCTGTTGTCTTCTGCCCACAGTTCTCTTACCATGCATCAATTTCTACTAAAAGAATTCTCCTCAGCCTTCTTTTCCTAAAGCGTGATTCTGGTCATTCACACCTTTTATCTGATGTTCAGTTCACTTCAGTTCAGTTCAGTTGCTCAGCCGTGTATGATTCTTTGCGACTCCATGGACTGCAGCACACCAGGCCTCCCTGTCCATCACCAAATCTCAGATCTTGCTCAAACTCATATCCATCAAGTTGGTGATGTCATCCAACCATTTCATCCCCTGTCGTCCCCTTCTCCTCTCACCTTCAATCTTTCCCGGCATCAGGGTCTTTTCCAATGAGTCAGTTCTTCGCATCAGGTGTCCAAAGTATTGGAGTTACAGCTTCAGCATCAGTGCTTTCAATGAATATTCTGGACTGATTTCCTTTAGGATGGACTGGTTGGATGTCCTTGCAGTCCAAGAGACTCTCAAGAATCTTCTCCAACACCACAGTTCAAAAGCATCAATTCTTTGGCACTCAGCTTTCTTTATGGTCCAACACTCACATCCATACATGACTACTGGAAAAAACTATAGCTTTGACTAGATGGACCTTTGTGGCAAAGTAATACCTCTGCTTTTTAATATGCTGTCTAGGTTGTCATAGCTTTTCTTCCAAGGAGCAAGCATCTTTTAATTTCATGGCTGCAGTCACCATCTGCAGTGATTTTGGAGCCCAAGAAAATAAAGTATTTCACTGTTTCCATTGTTTCCCCATCTCTTTGCCATGAAGTGATGGGACTGGATGCCATATTAATTTTCTGAATGTTGAGTTTTACACCAACTTTTTCAGTTTCCTCTTTCACTTTCATCAGGAGGCTCTTTAGTTCTTCCCTTTCTGCCATAAGGGTGGTGCCATCTGCGTATCTGAGGTTATTGATATTTCTCCCAACAATCTTGATTTCAGCTTGTGCTTTATCCAGCTTGGCATTTTGCATGATGTACTCTGCATACAAGTTAAATAAGCAGGGTGACAATATACAATCTTGATGTACTCCTTTCTTGTTCTGGAACCAGTCTCTACATCCTAAATTCCATGTATATATTCCAAGTATACATGCCTAAATTATACTGCTTCCTGCTTTCTACTGTAATTACATTAAACTTACTTCCATTTCTCTCAGCTGACAATAGTTTACTCTTCAACAGAAGCTGTGATACTGCATTTTGCAATCTTAGCACCTAGCATAAAACCACGAATTCCCTGGACAACACACTTGTTTACGACATTTTGAATTTAAATACACACTTGTTAAAAACATACATGCTTTGATATTAGATCTTTCTGGATTAAATTTTTAATCCTGTTTTCAGTTCTGTGACATTAGTTAAGAAATTGGTTCTCCTTATAGCAAATATTACCCATTTAGAAAACTAGATTTACAGTGAGTCGAACTTTGTAGTTTTCTGAAAATCATGTTAGTGCATTTTAATACATTTCACAAATAAGGGCTAAAGCATGGAGAAAATAAGAAAACATTATTTTTCCTCTATTCCCATTTCTCGCAAAGAGTGGGACATGACTATATAACTGAACTGAACTGTACTATTCCCATTTTTAGTGTTACATTCTTTTACTGAAATTTGGGGGAAAAGAAGACTTTAAAGGGAGATATTATACCACAAAAATAGATGGATTGAAATAGGTTAATAGATTCTCTCTCCAGTGACCTCAATTTGTGATTATATAATCACTGTCTTGAAATTTCTTAAGAGGA
The DNA here is from genome assembly GCF_023699985.2 of Odocoileus virginianus. NCBI lineage: Eukaryota > Metazoa > Chordata > Mammalia > Artiodactyla > Cervidae > Odocoileus > Odocoileus virginianus. The sequence continues at coordinate 16,749,229 of NC_069687.1, read as the reverse complement.
CAATTATAATTCTTCATTAAGAAAACTACAAATATTTATAAAAGCAAAAATATTTATTTAAGTTTCCTTTAAAGACTTACTTTAAAATGCCTTTTAAAGTATGGATATTGAAAAATAAGAAGTGTTCTATATTTTTACATACCCCTGCAAAAGACTCTAATACATCAAGAATAATATACAAAAATAATACTAAGGATCATAATGACATTAATTTTTAAAAGTTAATTTTTAAATTATTTTGGTAAAAATTTATCAACACTGTAAAATCTTTGTCACACGAACACTTCTGCAACTCTTTTAAAGTTTGAGGCAGTACAGAACATTGGCCTCGCATATGATGTGGCTGTTTATAAATAATTTTCCTCACTGTTGGGTGCCACAGACTCAGGGCCACTCAGCCAAAAAATTACAAAATTACTACCTTACATGATCATTTTTGTCACTTAGGTTTTCAGAGAACAGCAGCAAGTACAAATGCTATATTGACAAAATCTGTGTTTGGCAAAAGTCGCCATCTTAGGTCTGAAACACAGAGTTTCTGCATTGATTCTTTAATTTCTTTCCTTTTTTTTTAATTTCAAAAGTAGATGATGATTGATTTCTATGAATGACTGAAAGTGTTCTATGAAGTTTCTTGGAAATTCTGGAGAGTTTTTTGATGAGTGGATTCATTTTTCTGTAATTTTTACAGAAAGAAAATTTGGTCATAAAAATCCATCCCTTTGTTAAATATAGAGTTCCCATATGAGCTAGCAATTTCATTCCTAGATACTACTCAAGAGAAATAAAAACACATGTTCTCACAAAAATTGTTCATGAATGTTCATAGCAACATTATTTGCAATTGTTAAGAAATACAAATAATCCAAATATGCATCAACTTTTGAATGTATAAATATAATGTGATTATATACATAAAATAGAATATTATCTACAAATAAAAGAAACAGAGGCTTCCTCAATGAGGCTCAGTGGTGAAGGATCCACTTGCCAAGCAGAAGACTCCTCCCTAGATCAGAAGACCCCTGCAAAATGAGTTGGCAAGCCACTTCAGGATTTTTTCCTGGAAACTCCCATGGACAGAGGAGTCTGGCAGGCTACAACCCATGGGGTTGCAAAGAATCTGATAGGATTTAGTGACTAAACAACCACAAAAGAAATGTTATACTGCTATATGCTACAAAGTTATGCCATTTGAAATGAGCCAGGTCACAGAATATTACATACCATATGGCTCTATTGATTTAACATTTTCAGATTTTATTTGTATAAAACAGATAAACTTATTAGAGACAGAATGTAAGGCCATGGTTGCCAGAGATTGAGGGTTTGTAAGGAGAAAAAGGAGGGACTGATAGTTTGATCCTGATATGAAGAAATGGACTGGTTCAAAATAGGGGAAGGAGTACATCAAGGCTGTATGCTGTCACCCTGCTTATTTAACTTCTATGCAGAGAACATCATGCAAAATTCCAGGCTGGATGAAGCACAAGCTGGAATCAAGATTGCTGGGAGAAATATCAGTAACCTCAGATATACAGATGACACCACCCTTAAGGCAGAAGTGAAGAAGAACTAAAGAGCCTCTTGATAAAAGTGAAGGAGGAGAGTAAAAAAGCTGGCTTAAAACTCAGCATTCAAAAACAAGATCACGGCATCCAGTCCCATCATTTCATGGTAAATAGATGGAGAAACAATGGAAAGAGTGAAAATCTTTATTTTTTCAGACTCCAAAATCACTGCAGATGCTGACTGTAGCCATGAAATTAAAAGACGCTTGCTCCTTGGAAGAAAAATTATGACAAACCTGCTGCTGCTAAGTCACTTCAGTCGTGTCTGACTCTGTGCAACCTCATAGACAGCAGCCCACCAGGCTCCCCTGTCCTTGGGATTCTCCAGGCAAGAACACTGGAGTGGGTTGCCATTTACTTCTCCAATGCATGAAGGTGAAAAGTGAAAGTGAAGTCGCTTAGTCGTGTCCAACTCTCAGCGACCTCATGGACTGTACCCTACCAGTCTTCTCCATCCATGGGATTTTCCAGGCAAGAATACTTGAGTGAGTCACCATTGCCTTCTCCAATGACAAACCTAGACATCATATTAAAGTGCAGAGACATTACTTTGCTGACAAAGGTCCATCTAGTCAAAGCTATGGTTTTTCCAGTAGTCGTGAGTGTTGGACCATAAAGAAAACAACATTGGAGAATTGATGCTTTTGAACTGTGGTGGTGGAGAAGACTCTTGAGAGTCCCTTGGACTGCAAGGTGGTGAAACCAGTCAATCCTAAAGGAAATCAGCCCTGAATATTAATTAGAAGGACTGATTCTGAAGGTGAAACTCCAATACTTTGGCCACCAGATGTGAAGAACTGACTTTTTGGAAAAGACCCTGATGCTAGGAAAGATTGAGGGCAAGAAGAGAAGGGGACTACAGAGGATAAGATGGTTGGAGGGCATCACTGACTGGATGGATATGAGTTTGAGCAAGCTCTGGGAGTTGGTGATGGACAGGGAAGCCTGGCATGCTGTAGTCCATGGGGTTGCAAAGAGTCAGCCATGACTGAGTGACTGAACTGAACTGACTGACTGACTGATAATTGGCATGAGATTTCATATTGGGGTTATGAATATGTTCTAAGTGAACTTGTATTTATGGTTGTAAAACTACCTATAGTGAAACATTGAATTGTATACTCAAAACAGGTAAATTTTATGTTATGCAAATAAAACTTTACATACATATATTTTCCTAAGATTAAAAGGGGTTTAACATGCTAAGTAGTAAACTTGTTTTATAGTTTAAGAAAAAATCATAAAATTTTAATATTAGCTTCAAAATATAACAGTAAGTCATCTGCTTAGACATGTTTATTCTAAAATATTCAAGGTTTAATATTTTTCAAGGGACTGTACTTATGAATATTAAAACATTGCCACTACAAATAAACACTAATGACTAGTTTGAAAAATACAAAAAAATAAAAGCTTTAAATTTCACTTAAATCTTCCTGTTAAGATACTTAAATTTGCTTTTGTATTTTAATGTATAACAAAGTAGTTTCTAAGTAGTCTTGCTTCATTGTAATAATTGTTAAAGTAAAATAATAAAATTCAAAGAAAGAAAAATTTGCATTTATGCCCAATCACATATCTTTAAAGATGATTTATTTACTGTCATTATTCTTTTATTCTTTTTTCTATAGGAAGCTGGCTTTTCTCCTATCATGTCACTGAAGTTTATGGCTGCATAATCACATACATTGATGTTTTTGAGCTGTGATGTTGCAGAAGACTCATGAGAGTTCCTTGGACTGCAAGGAGATCCAACCACTCCATCCTAAAGGATATCAGTCCTGAATATTCATTGGAAGGACTGATGCTGAAGCTGAAACTCCAATACTTTGGCCACCTGATGAAAAGAACTGACTTATCTGAAAAGACCCTGATGCTGGGGAAGACTGAAGGGAGGAGAAGGGGATGACAGAGAATGAGCTGGTTGGATGGCATCACTGACTCAATGGATGTGAGTTTGAGTAAACTCTGAGAGCTGGTGATGGACAGGGAGGCCTGGTGTGCTGCAGTCCATGGGGCTGCACAGTCAGATAAAACTGAGCGACTGAAATGAACTGAACTGAAATGGATAACATATAGCTTACTAAGTCCAACTAAGGCAATCTCTTCAATTTTATCTGGAGACAGTCTCATCTCTACTGAAGGCTGTGGTATGTTAATATTTATATTTCCTGTAAGCCATTTTCATTGTTGTTGTTGTTACTACAACTAGTTCTAGTTGTCAGTTATCAAAGGAAAATTAAATTTCAAGGACATCAGTTCAGCTTGTCAGCTGCATTTAGTTTGGAGTTGAGCACATGGCACCCTCCGGGTCTTGTAGGCTTTTCACCCTGTGTGAGAGCTTTCCCTTCAACATCATATCAACACAGTCAAGCCATTGTCTCCCTTTCCCACATTTATACCACCAACCTGAGTTTTCCTTATTTTTCTTTCCATTCAACCAAATAATTTGTCCCCATGGATATTCTTTCCACTGTTGATTCCTTACAAAACCACTTTTCTCTGTTCATAGTCTCTTATCTATTGTTCCCCCTTTTTGATTTAAAATTTACTTCATATGTAGTTGTTTTCACACCAGGATCAAACATGATAAGAAAACCTCCCAGGTTATCAAAACCAAAGAAATTCATAAGAAAATGTACTTCCAAAAGAATCTATGTTTAAAGACTGGTCCAATAACATTTCTTTGAGCTTTCAAGAGAAAGGACTCTGTGGTGAAAGTTGACTCTTGTTATGACTACTTTTTGTTTCAGCTATCTACATGTTTCCACATAAAATGAACTATCAAGTAATTTTTTAAATGTTTAAACTAGTTTTTCAACAACTTAGATGAAACTGGAAGCATGATGCTTTGAAAACAGTGAAATACAAATGCTGGAGAGCATGTTCCTCTCCTTCTTTTTGAACTGAGCATATTGTTTTTTTTAATGATACTAATATATCACTAGGGAAAAAAGTACTGGTCACTTAGAGTTTATGTCATAGAGCAGCAAAAGGTCAGGGCATTGATAAAATGTTTAAACAGGGGTCAGATTACTAACAGTCTAGATAATAGAAGATAATACATTTGTGCAGAAAAATGACATTTTCAGAATTCATAAAATAGTTGAACAGTAAAGTTTTAAGATGACCTGTAGACCCAGAGTCAGAACCCTGCTCTCTGAAGTGTAATTGCTTTTCTGTTTTTAAGCCTTAAGGCTGATATAAATAGAGATTTATAAATCAACCACAGACTCTGCTATCACCCAAGAATCATGTAATATGTGTTTTAATCTCAAATTGGGAGGCTATCCACTCACCCACATTCCACACTCATCACAGTGACTTTGAATAGCATTCTTTTAGCATATTTCAAAGCATAAATCTCTTTATTCTTTTTCTCTTTTGTTTATGGCTTCTGGGTATAAAATTGTTAGGTTGCAAGAATAAGGAAATAGGATCCAAGATGGTGGTCAGAGGAAGTAGCAACTAGAAAAACCACATGGAGGGCAGACAAAAGAAGGGAAAAGCGTGGCAAAAGGGAAAAGCCACAGATTGGAGTGAGAATCTCTTGTGGGAAATGTGCCAAACATGCCGCCTTCCTTGACTGGCCTTGAGTATATACCCTATGTACATTCCCTTCCCTGATTGGTTGAAGGTACAGACCGTATTTTACCAGGGCAGGACCAAATAGGCTCTGAGGACTGCTTTGGAATAAAAACAAAGGACACAAAAAGAGAAACCTAAAATGGGGTGGGGCCACTCCTACAAGGGCTGGCCCACTCTCATGTCTTGAGAATGTGTTGCTTGTGCGGTGTTTGTGTGCTCAGTCACTCAGGTGTGTTCGACTCTTTGTGACCCCAGACTGTATAGCCTGCCAGCTTCCTCTGTTCTTGGGGAGTCTACAGGCAAGAATACTGGAGCCCATCGCGATGTCCTCTTCCAGGGGATCTTCCCAATCCAGGGATTGAGCCCAGGCCTCCTGCATTGCGGGCAGATTCTTTACCGTCTGAGCCACCAGGGAACCCATTGTTTGCTGCATGTTTAATAAATACCGCCTGCCTAAGCTGTAATAAGTCTGTTTTTATTCTTTGCTACCATGAGACAAGAATTGAATTAAAAATAGACCTGACAAAACAAAATTCAAGTACTCCTATTTGACAAGATTGTAGGATCACTTGGTCACTTGAAAACTTTCTCTCTCCCTTAAATAATATGGACCATGCTGCATTTGTGCTTGAATAGTTATTTGAATAATACATCTACTTTAATCATTTTGTTGTTGTTGTTGAAGTAACAATCTCAAAAATCACAGTTCACCATCACAGCTTTTTTTTTTTTTCTTTTCTTTGAGCTTGCAGATGAATTATCTCTTTTTTGGATTCTACTCTTCTATAGTAAGTTATTATTCTTGGACCTTGGACTCAGGCCAAAAAAAGCTGCCCACATCTGGGAGGTGCTTTTCTTATGAATGAGTGCAGGAACAAAATGAGACAGAGCCAGATCACACAAGTGTGTGGAATGCTTCTGCACAGTTACAAAGAAAATTATATCTGCTTACCTGTGTGTAATATATGTTGAAGGAGCAGTCAGCAATGCATAGTCAACATCTGGGGAAGGAGTGCAAGGGTAGGGAGAGAACAAAAACTTTGGACATGGAAAACATTCTATTGCAGTTGACACCCTTGGTCAACATTTCCCTCTCCTTAATGCAATTAAATTTACCCCTTTTAAGAGGTTTTAAATGCTTCATTCAGTTACTTCATCAGACTTATAATTTCAGGCTTCATGGCCTGCATCAAGTCAAAATGTGGTTTTGATTGATCCAACATCTGTAAACAGAAATGATAAAATATTGCTTCTTCCCATTACACACACACACACACACACACACACACACACACACTCATGCACACGTACAGCATAGAATGATGGAACACTAAGTAATAAGACAAGACTAAATTTTACATTTGGAAAGGAGGAAAGAATAAACACATAAAAGTCACTGATCAATAGAATTTTTGAATATAAGACAAAAGTTGTGAAGTTCCTCGATTATTGACATATGAAATATTCCTTGATTAGGTCCTTATTCACCCAAGGATGAGCTCTCTGAAACATTGTTCTCTGTGGGTCTCAGTTCTATTCTTGGAGGTTTTTCTATTAACTTCCTTGGATGCTTTTGAAGAGAAATGAAGAATATTCACTTTGGGGGATTTAAGTAGTTTTCTAAGTATGTTTCTTGTACCTAGTAATTTAGGATCCCAATAGTCATGTTTAACAGTAACAATATATGTTAACTTAGACTGATAAGGTGTTAGGAAGCTCAACACCCTTCAATTTCTAAAAATATTTTACTGACTGATTCCATTCAGCTCCACATGCCCATTGATAAACACACAATTTTCTCTAATTAGATCTACCTTGAATTCCTCAGGTTTCCATGGAATAGTATTCTTGTTCTCTTTCCTAGAGCCATTCAGTTTAATGAAATGAATTTCTAAAAGCAATATTAGTCCAATCACATATTTTCTAAAAAGTTATGATGACCACATCCTTCATTATTTCTTTCTGAGATTCTCTTACTGGCCTGAATTGAGGGGTTGTTTCTTCAGATCTTGTGATTCTAATATTCTGGATTCTCTCACTTTTTTTTTTTAACCTTGATTGTAAACAAGCCTTTTTTCCTTAATCTAATTTTTGCAATATTTGTCCTATGCAGCTAATAATACACATTTCAGGATATTGATATTCTCTCTTGGGTTAAAATTAATTTCCCAAAGACAATTTTTTTGGAAAAATTTTGTGCCTTCCAAGTTACTAGAGATAATAGGCCAACCCAGTATTTTTTCTGATACATAATGGGATTGCAAACCTTAATAGTATTTTCCTCACTGTTTGTATCCAGAACCGAAGCCTGTGCCAAATATTTTAAAGGCATGTGACAGTATGCCATTTTTGTACACATTCCTATTTCAATCAGATCTTGTTGTGGAAACAACAGAAATATTCTATGACTTACACAAACAAACATGTTTTTATTGTTCACCTTAAATGATGGCTGCAGATTCAATGCTGCTTAGCTGGGTTAGCCTGGAAATGCTTGGTTTCACTTGCCTTACCATTCTAGAATGAATGCCTGTGGAGAAATCTTTATTTAGAATATGCTACAGATGTAGCCAGAGAAGGCAATGGCACCCCACTCCAGTACTCTTGCCTGGAAAATCCCATGGACAGAGGAGACTGGTAGACTGCAGTCCATGGGGTCGCTAAGAGTCAGACACGACTGAGCGACTTCACTTTCACTTCTCACTTTCATGCATTGGGGAAGGAAATGGCAATCCACTCCAGTGTTCTTGCCTGGAGAATCTCAGGGATGGAGGTGCCTGGTGGGCTGCCGTCTATGGGGTTGCACAGAGTCAGACATGACTGAAGTGACTAAGCAGCAACAGCAGATGTAGCAGAGGGCAGAATTTCAAGAGGTAAAGGCAGAAGACACATGAGGACACTGAAAGCTTCTGTTTGGTGTCCATGAACTCTATTTCCCTATGTGCCTTCTATCAGTCAGGGAAGTCCCATAGCTAAAGTCCACTGGCAACACACTGTTACATGGAAACATGGCAGGATGTAGAGGGTAACATCTTTATGAATCATAATAGAACATTCATCAACATCTGATATAGTCTGAATTGTGTCCCTACCCCCTAATTTTGTATGTTGAAATCTGAAATCTCAGTACCTCAGAATATAAACATATTTACAATGAGGTCATCAGTGTGGGTTGAAATCCAGTATAATGGGTCTCCAAAGAAGAAGAATTTGGAACACAGACATGCATACAGGCCATGTTTTAGATTGCTCAGGTTGCCATGACAGAATACCACAGGCTAGATGGCTTAAACAACAGAAATTTATTTCCTCACACTTCTGGCAGCTTGAGTTCCCATATCAAAGATAAGGAAACTGGCCTGTGTCAGTTCTGCAGCCTCGTTCTGATTGGCAGTCAGTTGTCTCCTTGCTGAGTTCTCTCAGTGTCTTTCCTAGGAGAGAGCTCTCATGTCCTGTCCTCTTTCCCCCAGTGCTACTGCATAAGGGTCCCAATCTATGGCATCATTTTACCTTAAAATTTTATCCTTAAAGGCCCCTTTTCTTCAATAATAGTTACACTAGCATTTGGGCCTTCAACTATGTATGTGGTGCTCAGTCACTCAGTCCTCTGTGACTCATTTGCAACCCCATGGACTGTTGCCCACCAGGCCCCTCGGTCCAAGGAAGATTCTCCAGGCAACAGTACTGGAGTGGGTTGCCATGCCCTCCTCCAAGGGATATTCCCGATCCAGGGATAGAACCCATGTCTCCTGCATCTCTTGCGTTGGCGGGTGGATTCTTGGCCACTAGCACCACCTGGGAAGCCCATGAGTGTGGAGAAGGGGGCATAATCCAGGTCACAACATCCCGACACAGAGGAGGCACAGAGAGAAGAGAGCCAGCCATTTATCTGCAAGCCAAACAGACTTGGAAAATAGTCTCGCTGTAACCTTGATCTTGGGCTTCTGGCTTCCAGAACTGTGAGAAAGTAGATCTCTGTTGTTAAGCCACCCATTCAGTGATGCTTTGTTATGAAGCAAACCAATATATCATCCAAAGCCCCCCTTGCTCTCCGGCCTGGGTCACAGTTCTTCAGTTATTACTCCTTGATTCACAGCCAGGATACTGTCAGTGCAGGACCCAGCTCAAGTTTGAAATCGTACATTTCAGGATAGAGACTCTAACAAAAGGTTCATGTACCTCCAACTCTGTTTTTCCATTACTTTCTTCATGCGGTACCTGCTATGTTATCATGTAAGACTTTCATAATCTTGATTATTTCCTAAGGCATGTAAAACATTGCTCACATGTTCGCTTCCTTGCCTAATTAAGCATATTACTTCAGGGCAACATCAACTTCCCTGAGAGAAAACACCCATTGTTTTCTCCCTCCCTTGCTCTTCCATTGCATTTGGTCTTAATAGGACCAGCCAAGGTGGCTTAATTCTTAGGTGACTGAATATTTGTAAGACTAGGATTATACTTAAATTGATTTAAATACAAGTGGCTGATTAAAAGGAATCTCGTGGAATGTAAAAAATGGAATATTACCTTCCTCAGATGGAGCATGAGATCTAGCCAGCTAGAAATTTTAAAGGATCCCACTAACCCATTCCTCCTCTTATTGTTATAATTATGTTTTTCTCAGCTCTCTTAAAACAATAAAGTAAGGAGTTCATTTTACTGAGGTGACTCTAATGCAGTGGTGGCTTACAGAAACAAACCCAATCAAAGTCTGTACATGCCTCAAGGTTACAGAATTGAATCCTATGGACAACCAATTACAAACAAACAACCAACAAAGTTTTAAGCTACAGTCAATCAATAACCTCCTTGCATTGCCTCTGGCTTTCCTCTATAAAAATGTTTCCCAGGATTCTGTTGGTAAAACCTGTCTAACCAATTCTGGTTTGATTATGCCCAGTTCCAACAGATTTTTACTCAAATGCTTAGAATTTTAATATGTGTCTCCTTATCTTTATAAAGCCTGTGTTAGCATCTAAATTTAGAATTTTAGGTTCATCAAGGCAGGGATTTGACTATTTCACTCACTATTATATCCTCTGTGTCTAGAACTCCATGAGAAACATGGTAGATGCTAAATATAAATGAAGATAAGGACTGAAGAATGCAGGGCTAACCAGAGACATGGCCTATGACAAATATAACTAAAGGTTTACAGTTGAGAGAAAAAGTAAGTCTTGACTGTTGGCTGAGACCAGAGAGTATAAGGCCATCTTCCTGATGGAAACACTAGGTAGTAGCTTTTTATTCAGCATATAGTCCCTCTTGCTTTTGCCTTGCAGTCAACAACTGAATCAGGAGGAGAAAAATGCTGAGTTACAGAGAAAAGAACATTTACTAATTTCCCTCTGTGGAAAGGATCAGAGTATATTGTTGGGAAAACATAATTTGAAGCAAAATCTCCTCTCACCCCTGAGGACTTTTCCATAAAGGTAGAAGAGAAAAATAGTAGTTTCATTAGTAAATAAGGCTTAAACCAGAATGTGAAGATCAACTTAAAATCATAGTGTTTATATATGCAAGCAGGTACAACACTCGCACGTATGTTATAGTGACTTGATAGAGAAGTTTGTCGCATATAGTTCATCTTCAATTCACACAATGTTTGGAGTGATCACCTGTTAGCTAATTTGCTTGATCCAAAGAAACACTAAACTTCCCATACTTTTATGAGAGCTAGTAACATTTCATAGTTGGTTGCCAAGTCATTGATAAAGACATTCTGGGTCATAAAGGTGATAGAAACATAAGCTATCAAGGAAGATGAAGCCCCAATTCCTATGAATGAGAGAAACCTAAGTACTGCAGGGATATGGCTCTATGTTGCAAGCATATTTCCTCTCATAATGGTATGAGAAGTTTGGTGTTCCTTTGGATAAAGCCAATTAGCTAACAGGTCCTGCAATGCAGAAGACCCCAGTTTGATTCCTGAGTTGGGAAAATCCCCTGAAGAAGGTATAGGCTACCCACTCCAGGATTCTTGAGCTTTCCTGGTGGCTCAGATGGTAAAGAATCCTCCTGCAATACAGGAGACCTGGGTTTGATCCCCCATTTGGGAAGATGCCCTGGAAGAGGACAAGGCAACCCACTCCAGTAATTCCTGGAGAATTCCCATGAACAAAAGACACTCACAGGCTACAGCTCAGGGGATCACAAAGAGTCAGTCACAACTGAGTGACAAAGCACAATACATTTAGAAGAGATAAAGAAAAATCTTACAATTACAAGTTTCCTAAAGCAAATGCCCTAAGAAAAGCGAGAGTGTGGGGTGGGGTTGGAGTCTCTCCTTTTTTTTTTCCAAATAGGGCAAATTGAAACTCTTAATTTTCATTTGTATTTATTGTTAAGGATAAAGAAAAAGGGTTGAGTGGTTTTGTAAGGGCAAACACCAGAGGTTATACTTTTGAACTGATGACTTCAGTTGGTCACTTTAGGCTACTGTGTCTATGACCTAAGGTTACTGTATAACATTTCATTTCCTAAGAATAATTCAGGGGATAACAGAACTTGCTGGGGTATTCATGTAGAAAAGGGAGAAAGATTATCACCACAAAACAGAGTTGAAGGGGCAGTGCATGAAAAAACAAGATGTTTTAAAACTATACATCTTTATTACATACAGTCCACCTATAGACATGCTCCTGCATGTACACATACACACACCATTTCAGAACATCTTCTCAAGAGCTGGTGAAGATCATTTGTCATACATGGAAAATTGATTTCTATATTTTTAACTGTTTAATATTTCACCAGATGCAGCTGTCACTTTTCATGTTTTATGTTATTGAAAACAAGCTGAATGTGTGAACATGTGAAGGCAAAAATAATGTGCTTCATTAGTAAACTACATGTTGTCTATTCTTCTCCAAAGCTAAAGAGGATGAACCTTTTCCCAGAAGGGATAAACCATTTTTGTCCACTCCCCTTGCAGTTGCCACATAGAGAACAAGACAGGTTTTCCCACTTAAAGAGAAAAGCAGAGGTCATTAATGTGACAATATTCTTCAGATCTTTACACTGTGGACCTTCAATGTGCATATACTAATCCCTCATCTTGTATTTATGTGTAACCACAGTAGAGTAAATACACACACCACACACACACACACACACACACACACACACACACACGCTGAGTTGTTGTATGCAGCTATTCACTATTAACGTAGGTAACTACCCAGTCTTGTTGGCTCTAAAAGCCAAAACCACAGTCAAATGTTAGATGCTTGAGCAATACTTTTGAGCTGACAATTCGTGGTCTTAGACAAATAGAAACTGACCTTTGGGATCCCAATAATATTTTCCAAACCCAGGACATAAACTGGTGGCTGTGACTGGAAACCAGATGATTTTATATTTCCTTACAGCAGAACCTGATGATAAACAAGTAAGCAATGCTTAAGGAAAATGAGGAAAAGAAGTCTTGACCCTTGGGCTCAGTTTTATTACAAAATGCTCATTTACCACAGGGCTTTGGACTAACAGAGGAGATATACACTCACTTGGCTGGAACATGGGTCATGGCTACCATTTTTATCACAACTCAGGCCCAACACTAATTCTATAAAGTACATTTTTAAAAATTTTATTACTACTTGCAGTTTCCATATTATGTTAGTTCTTAAACTCTGTTTCACATTCCAACTGCATCTGTAACAATGGATGTTCTACACTAAAACAGGTGCCTCAAGAACAGCCCTTTTGAACACGATCTACTTTAATTACTGAGGTATTATCTCTTCTACCAAGGATGATTTCATTTGCATGAAAATGCCTTGGAATGGTAAAGCTATGATAGAAATCACCTAACTCCATCTCCTCTACAATGCAATTCCTAACTTCTGGTTGTTCCCATGCAAGGATAATCTCCAAACATCCCAAGCTCGTTTACATAGTGATTGTGTTAGACTACAGCATCTCTGTTACTGTTGTTTAATGCTAAATCAAATCTACTCTTTGTGACCCCACAGGCTGTAGCCACTAGCTTCTCTGTCCATAGGATTTTCCAGGCAAGAATACTGGAGTGGGTAGCTATTTCTTTCTCCAGAAATGGAAGAAGAGTCTCCTGCATTGCAGGCTGATTCTTTACAGCTGAACCACCAGGAAAGCCCATAAGCTACAGCACGGAGTTGATTTACCCGGGGAAGTTTCCCTGACTCCTTAAGGCTAATCTATGAGCCTGTACTAAGTGCTATCTGGTATATTTCTTCAGTGAGACTCTGCTTTACAGTTGACTGTTTTATTTCAGCATTGCCTGCTAGACTAATTTCATGTTCTATAAATAACCTTTATTGATCGTGTTCTTCATGGTAATGAGCTCCCAGCATAGTGTATCTCTTATAGTAGATTTTTAATACATTTTTTGACTTGGTAAATGAATAGTCATATAATACTACCTGTGTCAACTCTAAACATATTTTTGAAGTTAATATAAAGATCCTATGATCAAATTTCTGAATTTCAGGCTAAGAATAATGTCTTTACCCACTTGGCATGATTCATTATGTAAGTTTTCCAGTTTAGATTGGAATTTTGAAAGATCAGAGTTAAACATTTGATTCATGCATAAAATATTATTTCATCCACTTTACAAATGGGCTTTCCTACTTTTCCTTATAAAATTTGTCCTAGAAACTCTCACATGACTCTAGTTATCTTGACATTAATAATTATCATACATCATAGCACTAGAAATTCATTCTGAAATAAACAGAGAATTTCATGTGAGTTGTTTTAGTAAAACTATAATTCTAGGGAAAAAATGCATTTTTTTTAACAACAAACCCAAATCTCTTTCTTCTTAAAAATCAGAGTCATTTATGAGGGATTTTACATTATTCTAAGGCACCTTATCTTAGAAATTAAAAATATATTATAACTTCTACATTTTACTCTAATGTATATACACAAGATTATTTGATATAAGGATATATGATTCTTTGGTTGTGTGGAAGAAACTGTTAAAATTAATACTGATTAAATTTAAAACTGACTTTTATGGAAGACACAAGCTAGTTATAGACTGCTTTTACTAATAGAGGGGAAAACATTCTCTTTCTTCGCTCAACGAAATTCTTTAGATATAAACCAGAACTCTAAAATCTTGTCTGGCTACAAAAATATATTAATCCATTCAACTTGTGTTTATATGAACATTCCTAATTTAATGTGCAAAACAATTTTTTTTGGGAAAACACAAAATACCTATGCACAAAAAGAAAAAAGAAGCCAAAGTTCAGCTAGTGTACTAGATAGTCAAATTCTTGTATTTAAATAGTGCGCATTGCAAAGTAATTTTAATATTATATTAATTTGTGTTATCTATGATGTTATGAACATAAATTGTTGAAGTGATTATATGATATGAAATGTCCATGATGGAGAAATGGATGAGGATGATTCGGTACCTATATACAATGCTATATTACACAGACATAAAAAGAATTAAGTTCCATTTGCAGTGACATGGGCTAGAGATTGTCATACTGAATGAAGTAAGTCAGACAGAAAAAGACAAATATATGATATTGCTTATACGTGGATTCTAAAAAAACAAAGGCAAATGAATCAGTCTATTTACAAAACAGACGTAGAGCCACAGATGCAGAAACCAAACTTAAAGTTACCAGAGTGTAAAGCAAGTAGGGATAAACTGGAAGACTGGGATTGACACGTACATATTACTATATATAAAATAGATAACAATTAAGGACCCACTGTATAGCACAGGGAATGCTACTCAATAATTTGAAATGACCTATATGGGAATAGAGTCTAAAAATGAGTATATATATATATGTATATATATATATATATATATATATATATATATATATGTATGTATATAACTGATTCACTTTATGGTGCAGCAGAAACTAACACAACATTGTAAATCAACTGTACTCTAATAAAAATTAGTTTAAAAAAACTTCAAAACCACAAAAGGTAAAACTAATTTCAGAATTATCTATCTGTTACAGGTTAATCTGTAATATCCCAAATTTATATGTTGAAGCCCTGACCCCCAGAACCTCTATATAGGATCTTATACAGCAGTAGTATCACTGAAGATGTAATTAGTTAAAATGAAAGCATACTGGAGTAGGACAGGCCCCTAGTCCAATGTAACTAGCATCCTTATAAAAAGGATAAATTTGGAAGAAATGCCCATGCACAATCCCAGACAGGGAGAATTTCATGTGAATATCAGGTCATGTGAAGATGGGGGTAATATATCTACAGGTCAAAGAGTGCCAGAGATTGCCAATACCTCACCAGAAACTGAGAGAAACATTCATTTCTCAGAAATATAACCCTGCTTACACAATGACCTTGGATTTGCAGCCTCCAAAACTATGAGTCAGTTCATTGTTTTTGCTTAAACTACCCAGTTTACTTTAGTTGATGTCTTAGGAAATGAATACACCATGTCATTTTTTTCCCCCACTGTTACACGATCATCAACTCACTGTCTACAGACAAAACACCAACTATGGTGGTCCTAAGATGGCAGAGGAATAGGACAGGGAGACCAATTTCTCCTCCACAAATTCATTGAGAGAACATTTGAACACAGAGCAAATTCCACAGAACAACTTCTGAATGCTGGCAGGGGACAGCAGGCACCCCAAAAGGCAGCCCATTGTCCTTGAAAGGAGACTTTTAATCTCTGCTTTTTGGTATTTGTTACCAACTTTGTACCTTTAAGAACTCAGTCTCCAGTACCCATTTTTACTTGGAAGAGAGATCACTGGCCTGATTGCTCTCTCCTCCTTTTGACTCCTTTTTCTCCACCAGGTCACCTCTATTTCTCCCCTCCCCCTTTCTTCTCTACCCAACGCGGTGAATCTCTGTGTGTGTTCCAGGCTGCGGAGAACACTTAGGGAACTGATTACTGGCTGGATCTGTCTCTCTCCTTTTGAGTCCCTCTTTTATCCTCCTGGCCACCTCTGTTTCCTTCATCCCTCTTCTCTTCTCTGTGTAACTCCATGAACATCTTTGAGGGGTCCAGACTGTGGAGAGCACATAGGGAAGTGATTACTGGCTAGCTTGCTCTCTCCCCTTCTGATTCCCCCTCTGCTCCCTGGTCATGTTTAACTCCCTCTTCCCTCTTCTCTTCTCCATGTAACTATGTGTACCTCTCCGGGTGTCCCTCACTGTGGAGAAACTTTTCATCATTAACCTAGATGTTTTATCATCAGTGCTGTATAGATGGAGAATTCTTGAGGCTTCCGTAAGAATAAGACTGAAAACCAGAGGCAGGAGGCTTAAATCCAAATCCTGAGAACACCAGAGAACTCCTGGATCCAGGGAACTTTAATCGATAGGAGCTCATCAAATGCCTCCATACTTACACTGAAACCAAGCACCACCCAAGGGCCAACAAGCTCCAGAGCAAGACATACCACGCAAATTCTCTAGCAACACAGGAACTTAATCCTGAACCTCAATATACAGGCTGACCAAAGTCACACCAAACCCACTGACATCTCAAAACTTATTACTGGACACTTTATTGCACTCCAGAGAGAAGAAATCCAGCTCCATCCACCAGAACACTGACATAAACTTCCCTAACCAAAAAACCTTGACAAGCCACCCACACCCCAGTGAGGAACCAACCAACCCCACCCACAGTGAGGAACCTCCACAACAAAGTGGAACCACCAACTGCCAGAATACAGAAAGGCCACCCCAAACACAGCAATATAAACAAGACGAAAAGGCAGAGAAATACCCAGCAGGTATAGGAACAGGATAAATGCCCACCAAACCAAACAAAAGAGGAAGAGATAGGGAATCTATCTGATAAAGAATTCCCAATAATGATAGTGAAAATTATCCAAAATCTTGAAAGCAAATTGGAGTTACAGATAAATAGCCTGGAGACAAAGATTGAGAAGATGCAAGAAAGGTTTAACAAGGACCTAGAAGAAATTTTAAAAAGTCAGTATATAATGAATAATGCAATAAATGAGATAAAAAATACTCCAGAGGGAACCAACAGTAGAATAATGGAGGCAGAAGATAGGATAAGTGAGGTAGAAGATAGAATGGTAGAAATAAATAAAATAGAGAGAAAAAAAGAAAAAAGAATTAAAAGAAATGAGGACAACCTCAGAGACATCTGGGACAATGTTAAATGCCCCAACATTCAAATCATAGGAGTCCCAGAAGAAGAAGATAAAAAGAAAGACCATGAGAAGATACTTGAGGAGATAATAGTTTAAAACTTCCCTAAAATGGGGAAGGAAATAATCATCCAAGTCCAAGAAACCCAGAGAGTCCCAAACAGGATAAACCCAAGGTGAAACACCCCAAGACACATATTAATCAAATTAACAAATACACACCCAACATAGGAGCACCACAATATGCAAGACAAATGCTAGCAAACATGAAAGGGGAAGTTAACAATAACACAAAAGTAGTGGGAGACTTTAATACCCCACTCACAACTATGGATAGATCAACTAAACAGAAAATTAACAAGGAAACACAAACTTTAAATGATACAATAGACCAGTTAGGCCTAATTGATATCTATAGGACATTTCGCATTTCAAAACAATGAATTTCACCTTTTTCTCAAGCTCACACCGAACCTTCTTCAGGATAGATTACATCCTGGGCCATAAATTTAGCCTTGGTAAATTTAAAAAAACAAAAAATGAAATCATTCCAAGCATCTTTTCTGACCACAATGCAGTAAGATTAGATGTCAATTACAGGAGAAAAACAATTAAAAATTTCAACATATGGAGGCTGAACAACATGCTGCTGAATAACAAACAAATCACAGAAGAAATAAAAAAAGAAATCAAAATATGCATAGAAATGAATGAAAATGAAAACACAACAACCCAAAACCTATGGGACACTGTAAAAGCAGTGCTAAGGGGAAGGTTCATAGCATTACAGGCCTACCTCAAGAAACAAGAAGAAAGTCAAATAAACAACCTAACTCCACACCTAATGCAACTTGTAAAGGAAGAAATTATGAACTCCAGGGTTAGTATAAGGAAAGAAATCTTAAAAATTAGGGCAGAAATAAATGCAAAAGAAGCAAAAGAGACCATAGCAAAAACGAACAAAGCCAAAAGCTGGTTCTTTGAGAAGGTTAATAAAATTGACAAACCATTAGCCAGACGCATCAAGAAACAAAGGGAGAAGAATCAAATCAACAAAATTAGAAATGAAAAAGGAGAGGTCACAACAGACAACACAGAAATACAAAGGATCATAAGAGACTACTATCAGCAACTATATGCAAATAAAATTGACAACTTGGAAGAAATGGACAAATTCTTAGAAAAATACAACTTTACCAAATTGAACCAGGAAGAAATAAAAAATCTTAACAGACCCATCACAAGCACGGATATTGAAACTGTAATCAGAAATCTTCCAACAAAAAAAGTCCAGGACCAGACGGCTTCACAGCTGAATTATACCAAAAATTTAGAGAAGAACTAACAAATTCAAACTCTTCCAGAAGATTGCAGAGGAAGGTAAACTTCCAAACTCATTCTATGAAGCCACCATCACCTTAATACCAAAACCTGACAAAGATGCCATAAAAAAAGAAAACTACAGGCCAATATCATTGATGAACATAGATGCAAAAATTCTTAACAAAATTATATCAAACAGAATCCAACAACATATTAAAAACATCATACATCATGACCAAGTGGGCTTTATCCCAGGATTGCAAGGATTCTTCAATATCCACAAATCAATGTGATACAGCACATTAACAAATTAAAAAATAAAAACCATATGATTATCTCAATAGATGCAGAGAAAGTCTTTGACAAAATTCAACATCCATTTATAATAATAAAAAAAAACCTCCAAAAAGCAAGAATAGAAGGAACATACCTCATCATAATAAAAGCTATATATCAGAAACCTCAGCAAACATTATCCTCAATAGTGAAAAATTGAAAGCATTTCCCCTAAAGTCTTGAACAAGACAAGGGTGCCCACTCTCACAACTACTATTCAATATATTTTTGGAAGTTTTGGCCACAGCAATCAGAGCAGAAAAAGAAATGAAAGGAATCCAGATTGGAAAAGAAGTAAAACTCTCACTGTTTGCAGATGACATGATCCTCTACATAGAAAACCCTAAAGACTCCACCAAAAAATTACTAGAGCTAATCAATGAATATAGTAAAATTGCAGGATATAAAATTAACACACAGAAATTCCCTGCATTCCTATACACTAACAATGAGAAAACAGAAAGAGAAATTAAGGAAACAATTCCATTCACCATTGCAATGAAAAGGATAAAATACCTAGGAATGTATCTACCTAAAGAAACAGAAGACCTATATATAGAAAAGTATAAAACACTGGTGAAAGAAATCAAAGAGGACACAAATAGATGGAGAAAGTTACCGTGTTCATGGATTGGAAGTATCAATATAGTGAAAGTGAGCATACTACTCAAAGCAATCTATAGATTCAATGCAATCCCTATCAAGCTACCAATGGTATTTTTCACAGGACTAGAGCAAATAATTTCACAATTTATATGGAAATACAAAAAGCCTCGAATAGCCAAGGCAATCTTGAGAAAGAAGAATGGAACTGGAGGAATCAACCTGCCTGACTTCAGTCTCTACTACAAAGCCACAGTCATCAAGACAGTGTGGTACTGACACAAAGACAGAAATACAGATCAGTGGAACAAAATAGAAAGCCCAGAGATAAATCCACGAACCTATGGATGCTTTATCTTTGGCAAAGGAGGCAAGAATATACAACAGAGAAAAGACCATCTCTTTAAGAAGTGGTGCTGGGAAAACTGGTCAACCACTTGTAAAAGAATGAAACTAGAACACTTTCTAACACCACACACAAAAATAAACTCAAAATGGATTAAAGATCTAAATGTAAGACCAGAAACTATAAAACTCCTAGAGGAGAACATAGGCAAAACACTCTCCGACAAAAACCACAGCAGGATCCTCTATGAACCACTTCCCAGAATATTGGAAATAAAAGCAAAAATAAACAAATGGGACCTAATTAAAATTAGAAGCTTCTGCACAACAAAGGAAACTATAAGAAAGGTGAAAAGACAGCCTTCAGATTGGGAGAAAATAATAGCAAATGAGGCAACGGACAAATAATTGATCTCAAAAATATACAAGCAACACCTGCAGCTCAATTCCAGAAATACAAAAGATCCAATCAAAAAGTGGGCCAAAGAACTAAACAGACATTTCTCCAAAGAAGACATACAGATGGCTAACAAACACATGAAAAGATGCTCAACATCACTCATTATCAGAGAAATGCAAATCAAAATCACAATGAAGTACATTTCACACCAGTCAGAATGGTTGCTATCCAAAAGTGTACAAGCAATAAATGCTGGAGAGGGTGTGGAGAAGAGGGAACCCTCTTACACTGTTGGTGGGAATGCAAACTAGTACAGCCACTATGGAGAACAGTGTGGAGATTTCTTTAAAAACTGGAAATATAACTGCCATATGACCCAGCAATCCCCCTGCTGGGCATACACACTGAGGAAACCAGAATTGAAAGAGACATGTGGACCCCATGATTCATTGCAGCATTGTTTACAATAGCCAGGACATGAAAGCAACCTAGATGTCCGTCAGCTGAAGAATGGATAAGAAAGCTGTGGTACATATACACCATGGAATGTTGCTAAGTCATTAAAAAGAATACATTTGAATCAGTTCTATTGAGGTGGGTGAAACTGGAGCCTATTATACAGAGTGAAGTAAGCCAGAAAGTTAAAGACCAATACAGTATACTAATGCATATATATGGAATTTAGAAAGATGGTAATGATAACCCTGTATGCGAGACAGCAAAAGAGACACAGATGTATACAACAGTTTTTTGGACTCTGTGGGAGAGGGCAAGGGTGGGGTGATATGGGAGAATGGCATTGAAACATGCAAATTATCATATGTGAAACGAATCGCCAGTCCAGGTTCAATGCATGATACAGGATGCTCAGGGCTGGTGCACTGGGATGATCCAGAGGGATGGGATGGGGAGGGAGGTGGGAGGAGGGTTCAGGATGGGAAACACATGAACATGTGTTCATGTCAATGTATGGCAAAACCAATACAATGTTGTAAAGTGAAATTATTAATTAATTTAAAAAATAAGGTTAGAATTGTTTTGATCTCAAAAAAAAAAAAGTACCAACTATATATTCATGGTTTTCCCCTGACATGTCTATTACAGTGGATTCGTAGGCATATATGAAATATTTGCATAGTTATAACTCATTTTTTTTTTACTTCCTTAAGCATCCTAAGTTGTGACTGATATATCTGAAATGATCCAAAGATAGTCTGAAATGGATATGCATTCTTAATTTTGCTATTCTTGAGGCAAGCATTCTATATTGTATGCACATTGTTTTTAAAATGGCAAACCACTCCAGTATGAAGTCTGCAAAATTCTAAGGACAGAGGAGCCTGGTGGACAACAGTCCATGGGGTGGCAAAGAGTGGGTATGACATAGTGACTAAAACACTGTCATTGATTCAATTACCTCTGATGGAGCTTTGTCCTGTCTATACTGTGAATAGTATATCTGATCCAGTATAGAGTAATTCTTGGAAGACATTAAAATGATCTTCCTGTATTATTAGCTAAAATCAAACAAGTAACAGTAACAAGAAAAAAGTGATTTTTTGCCCTCTGTGGGTTAACAAGGGATCGATTTTTTTTATTCAATAATTCCACAAGTTACTTAAGTATTTTGGTCTTACTAGCCATGATGAACAAAAGGATTCCTGTTTGTGCATCTCTAGTTTGTTTTGCTTGCTTCCAAGTTATCACATTATGTCTTCTTAGCCTATGAATTTCAGAGGATAAGTCATCTCCTGCCCAAGTATTCACTGTCACGCACAGTGACCTTCACAACCCCAAAATTCCATATGGAAAACATTTTCCTTCATTGATTTTGTTATTTTGTGAGGATTTTCAATAGTTTTTATTTTATATGTGTTTTTATGTAATTTTGTGTTGGATCATGCAGTATGCATTGGGGCCTGACAAGAGAAGACACGTAAAGAATTTCAGTCTGGAAATATTTCATTCTATAAAAGAACAAATGGAAGGTTGAGGAATTACCTCATTGCCCACTTACAATGGAAATCAAAATATTAAAAATCAGTTACATTAACACAATATCACATGCCATGCACTCATAAAGCTCTTCCTGTCTTGTAATATTATCTGACTATATTAAGCTAAAATTATCCTGATTAATTTTATTCTTTTTTTAAATAGCATAATGAGATATTAAAAAAAATAAAATAAATGATTCCCTGGTAGCAACAAATGTATCGCATGCCTAAATCTTGGTTTGTAATACTTCCAATAAAAGGAACTAGTACTCCTTGGAGAAAGTGCTGATTCCACGACTAGGCCAGATTCCAGGAATGGGACATTTACAAGATAAACCCAGGATATATTATAATTATAATAAGTAATAAAATGCTTAAACACACACACACACACTCAGTAATGGAGATTTGTCAGAGAGACACAGATACCAACTGAAAGAGGTTCCAATGGTTAAAGGTAGACTAACTTGAGTATCAAAACTGATACAACTTTATTGGCTTAACCCAAAGAATAGCCCAAAGAATAACCCATAACTCCTTATTGTTAAAAATGAATGAATAAGTAAACAAATGAGCAGAGAAAAAATAGATTAATCTCCTCTATTCAGAATACCCCAATCAATTCATTTGGACACATCATCCTCAAGGAGGTGAAGCATAATCCCCACACTGGAAAGATGGACTGTATGTAGTGGTTTCCTTACAAAAAGTATGGTCTGGAAGGGGGTTGGAGGGGGAGGGGAGAAGTCCACAGTAGCAAAAACTGACAGTGATGCAATGACATACATCATTATGTCAGTGATAATGGTTAAAGTCAGCAGTGATCATTCTTGTTGTTTTTGTACACACTTGATTTGATGTGAGGGGAATGGCATTTTTGGCTGTAGTCTTCTTCCCCAAACTCTATAACCACAGCAGAATCATGAAAAGAATATTAGACAAATCCCAGTTGAAGGATAATCTACAAAATAACTAACTAGTTCTCCTTAAAACTTTCAAAGTCATTGAAAATATCAAAGTCCAAGAAACTGTTACAGCCAAAATGAGCTTAAGTAGACATGACAGCCCCATGTGTTGTGAGAAAAAGAACATAAGCTTAAAATTATGGAAAAATGAATAAAATATGAGCTTTAGTTAATGCAAATATATTAATATCAGATCATTCATTTGACATAGATGTTATACTAACGTCAGATGTTAATAATAGAGGCAACTGAGTAGTGGTGTTTGGGAACTTTCTGTACTATCTTTACAATTTTTCTGTAAGTCTGAAAGTACTCAAAAATAAAAGTTTATTAGAATTAAACTTTGTGAATTGTGGTCATAAGATGTCTTGCTTTGGGCCAAGAAAACTTTGAGACATTTCAATATGGCATGATATTTTGCTTTTATTTAGAGTTAAAATTAGTAATACAACAAGACAAAATGCTCACAATTATTTATTATCTGCACTAGAGATAAAATGTAATAATAAATTTTGTCAAACTTTCATATAAAGTAAATGAATTTTTGAGTTATTTTCAGAATCAAGATTATAGAGAAATAGATATAACTGCATGACCCACCTAGACAGCATATTAAAAAGCAGAGATGTTACTTTGCCAACAAAGGTCCTTCTAGTCAAAGCTATGGTTTTTCCAGTAGTCATGTATGGATATGAGAGTTGGACTATAAAGAAAGCTGCATACCAAAGAATTGATGCTTTTGAACTGTGGTGTTGGAGAAGACTCTCGAGAGTCCTTGGACTGCAAGGAGATCCAACCAGTCCAACCTAAAGGAAATCAATACTGAATATTCACTGGACGGACTGATGCTGAGGCTGAAACTCCAATACTTTGGCCACCTGATGTGAACAACCAACTCACTGGAAAACAGATGCTGGGGAAGATTGAAAGCAGGAGGAGAAGGGGACAACAGAGGATAAAATGGTTATCACCGACTCAATGGACGCGAGCTTGAGCATGTTCCAGGAGCTGGTGATGGACAGGGAAGCATGGCATGCTGCAATCTATCGGCTCACAAAGAGTCTGACATGACTGAGTGGCTGAACTGAACTGGACAACGAAATTGGTCCTGTGTTGTGTTGTGCACAGCCATCTCTGACTCTTTGTGACCCCATGGGCTGTAGCCCTCCAGGCTCCTTTGTCCATGGAATTTTCTAGGTAAGAATACTGAAGTGGGTTGCCATTTCCTTCTCCAGGGAATCTTCCCAACACAGAGGTTGAACTCACATCTCTTGTGTCTTCTGCATGAGCAGGTGGATTCTTTACCAACTGTGCCAAAGAAATATAGAACATAGATCAAATGACTATCCCCAAACTGGTTTAATAATAGTGGCTCATGAAAAATGGCAATATTTTATCCATCCTAGAATGATGAAAAGAAAAAGTCCATATAGATAAAAGTTGTGTAGAGTTGGAAAATAGAAGCAGAGTCAGTTTTCAGCATAGAAACTATGGATAAATCAGGATACTTGTTTTGTTGTCAAAATTTTAAACTATTTATATCACTCTGGCACACCAAATTCACTTGAAATCAAGTTGGGTTCTGATAGTCAATTCTACTCTCAAAGTCGAAGCTTTGTTTCAGAATGAAAATATGAAAAATATTCTTTCAAAGAATTTGAAATTCTTTGCCAAGCAGAGTACCATGATCCTTCTGAACATGGCACAATCGTTGGTTTACATATGCTGTTTTATGGAGATTTTATGAAGGCAATCTATGTATTTGGAAGATAATATTATATCATGAATTTAAAAGTAAAAACTTAAAACATCTTTATACTTTGTGCTTCTGCTGTGAAAATAAATAGCACATATTAAAATTTTAAATTAAGGTCATGTCCCCTTCCTACATAAAATGGAAAGAAAATACACACTCCAGTAACTCGGCTAGTCATAATGTCTTGCTATTACTAATATAGTTTTATCTACTTCATTCTGAAAATGTGGGCAACTAGCTTACACAGACTGTGAAAATCTCAGGACTATTTTCTGAGAATGATTTTTTTTTTTTTTTTTTTTGCTTCTATTGGGGTTATTTTATAGCACAAAGGAAGTATGGACTGGGTTATTTTATGACACAGTGGGAGCTAGTGTAGTGACTTGAACAAGCTATCAAGGGCTTTTTCAATGGACTTTTTTTTTTTTTTAATTGTTTGTAAGAGTGTTCTCTATTACATGTAGATAGACTTAAATGTATGGAAACCAGTAAAAAATGGGTATTTACAATGGAGTAGGAATAATTAGGTCTATATCATTCCCCACTTAGTGAATGTTTTTGAGTCTCTTAATTTATGTAATGACTTGTAACATTTGATATAACTTCTTATAGAAATTAGCAGTGGGTTTAAAGAAAATATACTTGGTGTATTGGTGTGCTAAGAATCGGAGAATGGTAGCTATCCACCACCTTACTAAAAAGGAGAACAAAAAGTTGGGCTGGTTGGGGTTGCATGAGGAATGGGGAAGAAAGGTCCTACTTCAAAGAAACATTAAACTGGAACAATTATAAAATAAAAGCAGGTAAACATCCTTGGTAGCTGAGACAGTAAAGAATCCGCCTACCATGTAGGAGAGCTAGGTTCAATTCCTGGGTCGGGAAGATCCTCTGGAGAAGGAAATGGCAACCCATCCAATATTCTTTCCTGGAAACTCCCATGGACAGAGGAGCCTGGCAGGCTACAGTCCATGCAGTCGCAAAGAGTAGGACGTGACTGAGTGATTAACACTTTCAAACATCTCATAGTAAGTTTCCACCCACCTATCTGACAGCAGAGTGTTCCTATGAAAACTTTTGTAAGTCAATACAATATAAAACAAAGAAGTGGTTACGTTTAGACACATCATTCTGGTGGATGCAAAAATTAAATTGAAATGAAACAGCTGATCACACAGATCAAAGCTGTGCTGGTTTGAGGCTGATGCTGAGTGTGGGTACAGTGAAGTGGCTTGAAGGAGCCACTTTGGGGCAACACTGTTGCCTCTATAACCAGTCTCTGCAGAACAAATAGCTTTTCACCTTTTTTGTTAAAAATGAAAAAGTCCTTGAATTTCTTTCAAGAAAGAAATTTGGTGAAAATTGGGTACTAACGTAGGTCTTTCATAAAAGCAAAGTTATTATTAAGTCAACATTTAAGAAGTCAGGCCTACCTTTATGGCTTACTGTGTTCTCAGCCTCTATCAGAAGCCCTAAGATTATGTTTGCATGTCTGTCTTCCAGCAGATGTTAGAGAAGTGACTCCCATGTAGTTTTCACTTAGTCTAATTTGGAGTCATAGAATAATCCTTTCTTCCTCTAGAATAAAATTGGTACAGGGAAGTGAAAAATAAAGCTTCCCTAATAGGCTTTTGAATTCAGCTTGAAAATGCCTTTTTCCCCATACATTAGAATCTTAGAAATTTAAACATAACTTTTAAATGAAATTTAAATAATATTTGATTTTATGGTCTAATACATTTCTGGCAAGATTAGGATTCCAACTGCAAACAATTCTTCAACTTTCAAGTTTTTGCTATCTTGAGGTACTCTAAAGAATTATTTCACTTTTGATCTATTAAACTGCTAAGAATTTGTTATTAGTTGGCCAATATGAACTATAAATCAGCAATTCCATATGGTCAAGCTAATATTTCTGTTTGTGCAAGTGTTCCATATCAAGTAGACAATTAAATACTACCCTCTGCATTCTGAGTTCATGATTCTGGGTCTTTACTGAGAACACCTCAAGAATCTAAACATGGTCTTTCCACATTGAGGGTGGAATTTCTCTCCCAGACAGCTTCATGAATACAGGGTAACTTTAATTTTAATATGTTCTATTTTTTAAATTTATTTATTTTTATTGAAGTATAGTTGATTTACAATGTTGATAATTCCTGTTGCACAACAAAATGATTTGGTTATACATATACATATATTATTTTTAATATCTTTTTACATAATGGTTTATCATTGGATATTTGTTTTAAATTGGAGGATAATTGCTTTACAATGTTGTGTTAGTTTCTGCTCTACAACAACATGAACTGGAGTGACTTTAAATGATAAGAGGAGGGTCAGAGGAGGCATGAATACCTCACTTATCTGCTCTAAGTTCCTAACCATATGGTTTGACTAGAAATAAAAATGTGCTGGAGAACCCATACAATTTCAGGCCATCTCTTGCATTTCCATTTGTTAAAAAAAAATAAACTATTTTACACAGCAAGACCGTTATAAAAATTGCACACTGAACCAGAGTGGAACTTTTTCAGAAAGCAAGATGTCTATATTAACCTGAACTAGCCTGAAACAAAACAGAACAAAACCAAAGCACAATATCCCTCCTCTTTACAGAAATGCAGATAGAATAATTAATGTAAAAGAGGGTAGCAGAGAAGTCAGGTAGACCAGCTCCATTTATTATCCTAAGAGAAGACAACAGAATCTGTTTTCTGCTCACTGGCATAAGGTAACTCAGAGAAAATACTATTTTAAATTTAACCTGAGGATTTTATTGCTACAACATAATGTAGCACCAGACTAATTCTGCCCAAGAAGGGAGAAAGTGGGTAGTAATGGTTGGATATTTTGGGAAGCAAGAGTCCAAGCAGAGATCAGTTCAATTCTAGACCAGCTGTTAAAAAATGGAAAAAGGATGGCAAAATTTGGGGAAGAAACCAAAAGTGGGGCATGATTCCGTTTGTTTCCAGATGAGGACAAGGAAGTGTTGAAGTTTTAAACAGAGTAAAGTTACTCTATAAAAAGTGTTTAAAACTAACAATTTTTTTTAGGTTAACTTAGAAATATAGAAACAGGCTAGATATTCCTTAAAGGCTTTCTCAGTTCTTATTACAATGAAAAGGAGAAGCAAGAGTTAGAAGCATGACAACGTATGAAGAGAATTTCACTCACTGCCCTGAGGATGCAGCTGTGTTGAATATACTAGAGTGGCTTATTCCTTGGATGGACACTTTCAGAAGGTTAGAATTTTCCTCTTGGTACCCTCTGAATGAGGTAATATTTTAATGTTAGGTGATATTTCTGATACTGAATGAGTATCCAGAAAGAGCAATATAAGTACATAATACTCCATAACTTTCCCAGGTAGTTATAAAAGAGCTAACATTTCTTTATGCTCATTGTTTTTCAGCCTTTGTCTCATTGATTTAGGACACATTTTACTTCTGTTAAAGGAATCATAGGTTACCAACTACAAGTACACTTTTTAAGAATAACAATTGAGCTTTACATTTCTCCACAGTTTATTGAACATAATAGGATCTTGTTAATCTTTTCTGAAAGCAATTTATTTTTTCTCTATAATGCTTTCTATAAATAGCAAGTAGATTTAATAGGATGTTGACATCAACTACAGCAAGAAGGTTACTTTATCTTATTGATAAATAGTTACAATGTTTTTAAAAATGAAGTAAGAGATTGGAGTGCTCTTCAAGGAACTTGAACATCATATGAACATGTTGTAAGATTTCTAGAATTCTAATCCTTTTCCAGATCATTTATCTTCATCCTATTCCATGCAAATTATGCATCAAGATGATTATAGGTACTCAAGGCAATTACATGTGTCTACCCTATTAAGAGTCCTCTAAATTCCACATAAATTAAGCCTATTTCCAAGTGTTAATTAACAAAATGTATGAAAACTTAATTATAGTTTGTCCTCTGGCATTTTGAAAATTATTAATCCCTTTAAATTATCTTCTCTTACTGCTTCCCTTTCACTGAAATTATATAAATACAGTAAAGTGGTAAATCATATAACCAAAAAAAAAAAAAAAAGACAACTTGCCTTTCTTGGATTTGGAAATTACATGATTGCTTTGAACTAAAATAACTTATCATCCAAGAAATATTCAAAACCCAAATTTTGGGAAATCTGTATATGAGGCTTTAAAAATGGAACTTATTTTCACAAAAAGGAAAGCAGTGTTTGTGTCCAGTTTTACAATTTTAACTTCTGGTCACACAATAAAGTTTGAAAAAATGCCCAAGGTGGAAATATAGGAGCCTTAGAAAATGGCAACTTGTAAGAACATCTTATTTCATAAAGAGAGACTCTTAGAAGATAGACCCTAAATCATCTCCATTGCAGCTCCTCAGTTTATGAGCAAGGCCATAGAATTATCTCCCATATAAATGGGGTTGTGTTAAATTTAGGTACTGTGGTTTATTTTCTTCTTTTTTATGGGAGACATAAATTATCTACACCTAATTGATAAGGTAGATTAACTGAATATTGGACATAATTCTATCACATCTATTCATATTGAAAGAATTTATATGACTGGCAAGTTGATGATACATGATTGAAGAATTATATTCAAATAATATTATGTGACCCCTTTCAATTTTAAAGTCATTTTGAATTATCATTTTAATTTATATTTCTCAAAGGCCTTTCACAAATCATGATTATGTTCAAAGAAATAATGTGAAATACCCATAATCTCCATCACTCAGAAATAACAAAACATGAGGCCATCCTGAATTATGGTAGCCCACCTAGGCATGGAAAGAGAACATTCTATGATGATGGGAGCAGAAATTGGACTGATGCATCTACAAGGCAAAGAATTCTAAGAATTGCTAACAGTCACTGGAAGCTAGAAAAAGGTGAGAAAGGATTTTTCCCTAAACCACCGAGGGAAAGTGGGTCTGATGAGAGTTTGATTTCAGACTTCTAGTCTACAGAACTATCAGAGAGTATGTTTATGTTTTTAAAGCCACCTAACTTATGATATAAAGAGCACCATGCTAATTTAACTTATATGCAGAGTGCATCATGAGAAACACCAGGCTAGAGGAAGCACAAGCTGGAATCAAGATTGCCAGGAGAAATAGCAATAACCTCAGATATGCAGATGGCACCACCCTTATGGCAGAAAGTGAAGCAGAACTAAAGGGCCTCTTGATGAAAGTGAAAGAGGAGAGGAAAAAAGTTGGCTTAAAGCTCAACATTCAGAAAACTAAGATCATGGCATCCAGTCCCATCACTTCATGGCAAATAGATGGGGAAACAGTGGGAAAAGTGGCTGACTTTATTTTTCTGGGCTTCAAAATCACTGCAGATGGTGATTGCAGCCATGAAATTAAAAGACGCTTGCTCCTTGGAAGGAAATTTATGACCAACCTAGACAGCATATTGAAAAGCAGAGACATTTTGTCAACAAAGGCCCATCTAGTCAAGGCTATGGTTTTTCCAGTGGTCATACATGGATGTGAGAGTTGGACTGTGAAGAAAGCTGAGTGCCGAAGAATTGATTCTTTTGAACTGTGGTGTTGGAGAAGACTCTTAAGAGTCCCTTGGACTGCAAGGAGATCCAACCAGTCCATTCTAAAAGAGATCAGTCCTGGGTGTTCATTGGAAGGACTGAGGTTGAAGCTGAAACTCCAATACTTTGGCCATCTAATGTGAAGAGCTGACTCATCTGAAAAAACCCTGATGATGGGAAAGATTGAGGGTGGGAGGAGAAGGGGAAGACAGAGGATAAGATGGTTGGATGGCATCACCGACTCAATAGACATGGATTTGGGTGAACTCCGGGAATTGGTGATGGACAGGGAGGCCTGGCGTGCTGCAGTCCATGGGGTCGCAACAAGTCGGACACAACTGAGGAACTGAACTGAACTGAACTTATGATACTTGATCTTGGAATCCTTAGGAAACAAGTACATCACTAATATTAATGCTATTTCACATCTTGACTTGCTTATGCATTGATAGAAACAAAATATTTGTTTCCCAAAATCACATCTTGAAACCTAATTCCCAATGTAATGGTATTTGGTAGTGAGTCCTCTGGAAGTTGATGAGGTCACAAGGATGGAGCCCACATGAAGAAGAGTAGTGCCCTTATAAAAAGGACCCCACAGATTTCCTATGCTCCTTTTTCCATGTGAGGACATCTCATAAAATGTAATGATACCTTATTTTGGACATTTCTGCTTCCAGAACTGTAAAAAATATAAATATCTGTTGTTTACATATCACCTAGCCTATTTATTATAAGAGTCTGAAAGGGCTAAGACATTCATATGCCATAAATACTACTTGAGGTCATCAAATATTCTTCATGAAAATAATTGTTTATGATGACTAGTTTGACATAAAGAGATAACTCTAGAGTGATATGACCACACCTATTCATAAAATTTCAAGCTTTTTTTTGGCATGCATTTTGTTAAGTACATGTCTGATATGAAAGGATGAGTTTTAATATTGGGGAACTATATGTTATTGGAAAAATTTTAACTAAACTGAATTCAAATATACTGATTATTGAATTTTGACAAGTACATTTGACTTTGATGATCCTCAGAAGGAGGGAATGGCAACCCACTCCAGTATTCTTGCCTGGAGAATCCCATGGATAGAGGAGCCTGGTGGGCTAAAGTCCATAGCATCAAAATGAGGCAGACACAACTCAGCAACTAACACTTTCACTTTCACTACTCTAGGCTCATTATACACTGTTTTTTTGTTTGTTTTTCCTGTTATTATTGGGTTGGCCAAAAGTTCTGTTTGGGTTTTTCATAACGTCTTACAGAAAAAACTGAATGAACTTTTTGTCCAACCCAATATATCCTATTTTGTTGATCAGCTTGCTTTTTACCTTATTATCTATTTACCTTATTTTATCTTATTGGTAATTTCTTTTGTACCTTTCTTCCTGATTTGTATACTACTCTGAACTTCTAATGGTCATGATGTAACATGTATTTCTATATATTATAGGCAAAGAAAGATATCTAATAACTTCCTCTACCTTTACTCTCCCCAGCATACCTCAAATCACCTCATAAAATGAGCTACTTAAAATGTGCATCATTCAAAGATGAACCAAAGAGAGCTTTGGGTTAATTTTTCTTTCTCTGTGTTTCCATTCACATTACCACCAGTCTGTGGTATTTTACTATGACAGCACAAGGAAACTGACAGATTTATGTAGCAGACTCTGTTCAAAAAAAACAGTCACAGGATTGGGCACAAGATGCTTGGAATTTAATTCTTTATCCTCCTTATCAGTTAGTTGAAGATGTGCTGTTCCTCTCAAAAGTCCATTGTTTTTTTAAAAAAGTCAATCTGTATACAAAGGCCTTGAGACAAAAGCATTTTATTCGTATCAGAGGGGAAATTTACTCCATTTTCTGGAATTCTTTTTTTTTTTTCCCCATTTATTTTTATTAGTTGGAGGCTAATTACTTTACAACATTGCAGTGGTTTTTGTCATACATTGAAATGAATTAGCCATGGATTTACATGTATTCCCCATCACGGTCCCCCCCCCCACCTCCCTCTCCACCCGATCCCTCTGGGTCTTCCCAGTGCACCCGGCCTGAGCACTTGTCTCATGCAACCAACTTGGGCTGGTAATCTGTTTCACCCTAGATAATATACATGTTTCGATGCTGTTCTCTTGAAACATCCCACCCTCGCCTTCTCCCAGAGTCCACAAGTCTGTTCTATACATCTGAGTCTCTTTTTCTGTTTTGCATATAGGGTTATCGTTACCATCTTTCTAAAGTCCATATATATGTGTTACTATACTGTAATGGTCTTTATCTTTCTGGCTTACTTCGCTCTGTATAATGGGCTCCAGTTTCATCCATCTCATTAGAACTGATTCAAATGAATTCTTTTTAATGGCTGAGTAATATTCCATGGTGCATATGTACCACAGCTTCCTCATCCATTCGTCTGCTGATGGGCATCTAGGTTGCTTCCATGTCCTGGCTATTACAAACAGTGCTGTGATGAATATTGGGGTGCACGTGTCTCTTTCAGATCTGGTTTCCTCAGTGTTTATGCCCAGAAGTGGGATTGCTGGGTCATATGGCAGTTCTATTTCCAGCTTTTTAAGAAATCTCCACACTGTTTTCCATAGTGGCTGTACTAATTTGCATTCCCACCAACAGTGTAAGAGGGTTCCCTTTTCTCCACACCCTCTTCAGCATTTACTGCTTGTAGACTTTTGGCTAGCAGCCAACCTGACTGGCGTGTAATGGTACCTCATTGTGGTTTTGATTTGCATTTCTCTGATAATGAGTGATGTTGAGCACCTTTTCATGTGTTTTTTTGCCATCTGTATGTCTTCCTTGGAGAAATGTCTGTTTAGTTCTTTGGCCCATTTTTTGATTGGGTCATTTATTTTTCTGGAGTTGAGCTGGAGGAGTTGCTTGTATATTTTTGAGATTAATCCTTTGTCTGTTGCTTCGTTTGCTATTATTTTCTCCCAGTCTGAGTGCTGTCTTTTCACCTTGCTTATAGTTTCCTTTGTTGTGCAAAAGCTTTTAAGTTTCATTAGGTCCCATTTGTTTATTTTTGCTTTTGTTTCTAAAATTCTGGGATGTGGGTCATAGAGGATCCTGCTGTGATTTATGTCAGAGAGTGTTTTGCCTATGTTCTCCTCTAGGAATTTTATAGTTTTTGGTCTTACATTTAGATCTTTAATCCATTTTGAGTTTATTTTTGTCTATGGTATTAGAAAGTGTTCTAGTTTCATTCTTTTACAAGTGGTTGACCAGTTTTCCCAGCACCACTTGTTAAGGGGGTTGTCTTTTTTCCATTGTATATCCTTGCCTCCTTTGTTGAAGATAAGGTGACCATAGGTTCGTGGATTTATCTCTGGACTTTCTATTCTATTCCATTGATCTATATTTCTGTCTTTGTGCCAGTACCATACTGTCTTGATGACTGTGGCTTTGTAGTATAGTCTGAAGTCATGCAGGTTGATTCCTCCAGTTCCATTCTTCTTTCTCAAGGTTACTTTGGCTATTCGGGGTTTTTTGTATTTCTGTACAAATTGTGAAATTATTTGTTCTAGTTCTGTGAAAAATACCATTGGTAGCTTGATAGGGGTTGCATTGAATCTATAGATTGCTTTGGGTAGTATAGCCATTTTGACAATATTGATTCTTCCAATCCATGAATACGGTATATTTCTCCATCTGTTTGTGTCCTCTTTGATTTCTTTCATCAGTGTTTTATAGTTTTCTATGTATAGGTCTTTTGTTTCTTTAGGTAGATATACTCCTAAGTATTTTATTCTTTTTGTTGCAATGGTGAATGGTAATGTTTCCTTAATTTCTCTTTCTGTTTTCTCATTGTTAGTATATAGGAATGCAAGAGATTTCTATGTGTTAATTTTATATCCTGCAACTTTACTGTATTCGTTGATTAGCTCTAGTAATTTTCTGGTAGAGTCTTTAGGGTTTTCTATGTAGAGGATCAAGTCATCTGCAAACAGAGAGAGTTTCACTTCTTCTTTTCCTATCTGGATTGCTTTTACTTCTTTTTCTGCCCTGATTGCTGTGGCCAACACTTCCAAAACTATGTTGAATAGTAGTGGTGAGAGTGGGCACCCTTGTGTTGTTCCTGATTTCAGGGGAAATGCTTTCAATTTTTCACCACTGAGGGTGATGCTTGCTGTGGGTTTGTCATATATAGCTTTTATTATGTTGAGGTATGTTCCTTCAATTCCTGCTTTCTGGAGAGTTTTAATCATAAATGGATGTTGAATTTTGTCAAAGGCTTTTTCTGCATCTATTGAGATAATCATATGGCTTTTATCTTTCAATTTGTTAATGTGGTGTATTACATTGATTGATTTGCAGATATTAAAGAATCTTTGCTTTCCTGGGATAAAGCCCACTTGGTCATGGTGTATGATTTTTTTAATATGTTGTTGGATTCTGTTTGCTAGAATTTTGTTAAGGATTTTTGCATCTATGTTCATCAGTGATATTGGCCTGCAGTTTTCTTTTTTGTGGCATTTTTGTCTGGTTTTGGAATTAGGGTGATGGTGGCCTCATAGAATGAGTTTGGAAGTTTACCTTCTTCTGCAATTTTCTGGAAGAGTTTGAGTAAGATAGGTGTTAGCTCTTCTCTAAATTTTTGGTTGAATTCTGCTGTGAAGCCATCTGGTCCTGGGCTTTTGTTTGCTGGAAGATTTCTGATTACAGTTTTGATTTCCTTGCTTGTGATGGGTTTGTTAAGATCTTCTATTTCTTCCTGGTTCAGTTTTGGAAAGTTATACTTCTCTAAGAACTTGTCCATTTCTTCCAAGTTGTCCATTTTATTGGCATAGAGCTGCTGGTAGTAGTCTCTTAAGATCCTTTGTATTTCAGTGTTGTCTGTTGTGATCTCTCCATTTTCATTTCTAATTTTGTTAATTTGGTTCTTCTCCCTTTGTTTCTTAATGAGTCTTGCTAATGGTTTGTCAATTTTGTTTATTTTTTTCAAAAAACCAGCTTTTAGCTTTGTTGATTTTTGCTATTGTCTCTTTAGTTTCTTTTGCATTTATTTCTGCCCTAATTTTTAAGATTTCTTTCCTTCTACTAATCCTGGGGTTCTTCATTTCTTCCTTCTCTAGTTGCTTTAGGTGTAGAGTTAGGTTATTTATTTGACTTTTTTCTTGTTTCTTGAGGTAGGCCTGTAATGCTATGAATCTTCCCTTAGCACTGCTTTTACAGTGTCCCATAGGTTTTGGGTTGTTGTGTTTTCATTTTCATTCATTTCTATGCATATTTTGATTTCTTTTTTGATTTCTTCTATGATTTGTTGGTTATTCAGAAGCGTGTTGTTTAGCCTCCATATGTCTGAATTTTTAATAATTTTTTCCCTGTAATTGAGATCTAATCTTACTGCACTGTGGTCAGAAAAGATGACTGGAATGATTTCAATTTTTTTAAATTTACGAAGACTAGATTTATGGCCCAGAATGTGATCTATTCTGGAGAAGGTTCCATGTGCACTTGAGAAAAAGGTGAAGTTGATTGTTTAGGGGTTAAACGTCCTATTGATGTCAATTAGGTCTAGCTGGTCCATTGTGTCTTTTAAAGTTTGTGTTTCCTTGTTCATTTTGTTTAGTTGATCTATCCATAGTTGTGAGTGGGGTATTAAAGTCTCCTACTATTATTGTGTTACTATTAATTTCCTCTTTCATACTCGTTAGTGTTTGCCTTACATATTGCAGTGCTCCTATGTTGGGTGCATATATATTTATAATTGTTATATCTTCTTCTTGGATTGATCCTTTGATCATTATGAGTGTCCATCTTTGTCTCTTTTCACAGCCTTTATTTGGAAGTCTATTTTGTCTGATATGAGTATTGCGACTCCTGCTCTCTTTTGGTCTCCGTTTACGTGGAATATTTTTTTCCAGCCCTTCACTTTTAGTCTGTATGTGCCCCTTGTTTTGAGGTGGGTCTCTTGTAGACAGCATATATAGGGGTCTTGCTTTTGTATCCATTCAGCCAGCCTTTGTCTTTTGGTTGTGGCATTCAACCCATTTACATTTAAGGTAATTATTGATAGGTATGGTCCCGTTGCCATTTATTTTGTTGTCTGGGGTTCACGTTTATACCACCTTTCTGTGTTTCCTGTCTAGAGAAGATCCTTTAGTATTTGTTGAAGAGCTGGTTTGGTGGTGCTGAATTCTCTCAGCTTTTGCTTGTCTGTAAAGCTTTTGAGTTCTCCTTCATATCTGAATGATATCCTTGCTGGGTAGAGTAATCTAGGTTGTAGATTATTCTCTTTCATTACTTTAAGTATGTCCTGCCATTCCCTTCTGGCCTGAAGGGTTTCTATTGACAGATTAGCTGTTATCCTTATGGGAATCCCTTTGTGTTTTATTTGTTGTTTCTCCCTTGGTGCTTTTAATATTTGTTCTTTGTGTTTGATCTTTGTTAATTTGATTAATATGTGTCTTTGGGGTGTTTCACCTTGGGTTTATCCTGTTTGGGACTCTCTGGGTTTCTTGGACTTGGGTGACTATTTCTTTCCCCATTTTAGGGAAGTTTTCAGCATTATCTCCTCGAGTAACTTCTCATGGCCTTTCTTTTTGTCTTCTTCTTCTGGGACTCCTATGATTCGAATGTTGGGGCATTTCACATTGTCCCAGAGGTCCCTGAGGTTGTCCTCATTTCTTTTGATTCGTTTTTCCTCTCTGCTTCATTTATTTCCACCACTTTATCTTCTAACTCACTTATCCTATCGTCTGTCTCTGTTATTCTACTCATGGTTCCCTCCAGAGTGTTTTTGATCTCATTTATTTCATTATTAATTTTTAATTGACTTTTTAAATTTCTTCTAGGTCCTTGTTAAACATTTCTTACATCTTCTCAATCTTTGTCATCAGGCTATTTATTTGTAACTCCATTTTGTTTTCAAGATTTTGGATCATTTTTATTATCATTGTTCTAAATTCTTTTTCAGGTAGATTCCCTATTTCCTCCTCTTTTGTTTGACTTGGTGGGCTTTCTTCATGTTCCTTTACCTGTTGGGTATTTCTCTGCCTTTTCATCTTGTTTAGATTGCTGTGTCTAGAGTGGGCTTTCTGTATTCTTGTGGTCTGAGGTTCCTTTTTATTGTGTAGGTTTCACCCAGTGGGTGGGGTTGGACGATTGGTTTGTCAAGGTTTCCTGGTTAGGGAAGCTTGTGTCAGCGTTCTGGTGCATGGAATTGCATTTCTTCTCTCTGTAGTGCAATGGAGTGTCCAGTAATGAGTTTTGCAATGGGTCTATGTGTTAGGTGTGACTTTGGACAGCCTGTATGTTGACACTCAGGTCTATGTTCCTGCGTAGCTAAAGAATTTGTGTGGTATGCCTTGTACTGGAGCTTATTGGCTCTTGGGTGGTGGTTGGTTTTGGTAAAGGTATGGAGGATTTTGGATGGTCTCTTATTCCTTAATGTTCCGTGTAGTCAGGAGTTTTCTGGTTTTCTCAGGTTTTGGGCTTAAGTCTCCTGCCTCTGGATTTCAGTTTTATTCTTCCAATAGTCTCAAGACTTCTCCAACTATACAGCACTGATAATAAAACTTCTAGGTTAATGGTGAAAAGATTCTCCACCGTGAGAGACAACCAGAGAGGTTCACCGAGTTACATGAAGAATAGGAGAGGGAGGAAGGAGTTAGAGGTGAGCAGGAGGAGAAAAAGGGGACTCAAGAGGAGAGAGACAGATCTACGCAGTTATCTGTTCCCAAAGTGTCCTCCGTAGCCCAGACACCCACAAAGATTCACAGAATTGGATTGGGAAGAGAAGGGGAAAGGAGGAAATAGAGGTGTTCTGAGGTAGAGAACAGAGAGTCAAAAGTGGGAGAGTAATCACCACACTCCTGAATAGAAATGGGAACTGAATATTGGATTCTTAAATGTCCAAAATTTATATCACATACTGAAAAACAAAGATTAAAATCTGGTGTAGAGGTTAGACTCTTTGAAATACAATATTTAAAAACAAAAACACACAAAAAAAATTAGAAATGTATATGAAGTTCGGTTTAAAAATAGGGTTTCTCTCTCTCTCTCTTTTTTTTTTTTGGCAAGGTTATAGTGAAATGAAAATGAAAGTTAAGGAATAATAGAGGAGTATTAGAGGACTTTAAAAGGAAATAGGAGAGAAAAACAAGAAAAAAAAAGAAAACAAATTTTTTCCCCTAATTAAAAAAATCGTAAAAATATATGAAAACGAAAGTTGAGGAGTAATGG
Organism: Odocoileus virginianus; assembly: GCF_023699985.2. NCBI lineage: Eukaryota > Metazoa > Chordata > Mammalia > Artiodactyla > Cervidae > Odocoileus > Odocoileus virginianus. Next base: position 16,710,438 of record NC_069687.1, on the reverse strand, counting down.
GGAGTAATAGGGAATTTTAAAAGAAAATAAAAGAGAAAAAATAAAGAATAAAAAAAAAGGAAAGAAAAAAAGATTTTTGTTTTTAATTAAAATATATATATATACATATATATCTAGGAATTTCTCTGGAGTTGTTGCGGTCAGTGTAGGTTCAGTTCAATTTCAGATAGCTCCTCTTTCCAGCTTACACTTCTCGATATCTATAGGCCCCTTCCAGTGTAGTCGGTGTTACCTTCAGGGATTTTAATCTGTTGCACTGGTCCTTTCTGAAGCGGTTCCCTTTGTTTATTTGGCTTCTGTTTGCCGTCTCTTCAGTGTCTAATTTCCGCCCTGACACAGGCGGGTGGAGGTGATCTCTTATTTAGGTTCGCTAGCTCAGTTCAGTCCTGCTACAGGGAGGGCGGGGCGCTGCAGACAGATACCGCTCTGTGTGGATAGCGCTCACCGTGTTCCGGCCACACTGGGTTTGCCCCGCTCACGGGTGTCAGTGCTTTCCCCGTCTACACTGCTCAGGCTCCCGGCTGCTCTATATGGAGCGGGCCCTGCGTTGAGTGCGGTTCCAGTTTTCGGGTACTCCACAAAAGCACAGATTCGGTTGCGCCTGCGTTTTGTGCCTTCCCTGGCTTGAGTGGTTAGGGCAGCCAGAGGCTTGGGAGCACCCTCCCCGGGTGCAGCGCGCCTTTTCCCTCTGCGTCGAGTGGCCCAGGCAGCCGGAGGCTTGGGCGCAATCTCCCCGGGTACGGCGCGCTTTTTCCCTCCACGGCCCCAGCGCGAGCCGCCGGTCGGGTCTCAGGAAGTCTTTAGATAGGAACCGGGGGCCTGTTTGCAGTGTGGGAGGGGGTGGCTTCTCAGGGGCTGAGTTTGCCCTTTTCCCCTCCCCCCTGCCTCCTACCTCCAGCGGGGATGGGCCAGTTCTTCTCTGGAGTTTCTCAGTCCCTTTGTTTTGCGAACCACCGGCAGTATGTTCGGGGCCGGTTAATTTTGTCCCTTACTACCCACAGTTTAAAAAAGCTCCCTCCGATTGCTCTCAGGGTCTTCGGGCCGGTCCTTACCCTAAGCAATGCCACCCACTCCTCTCTGTTCCACCCCCGCTTGTTGCTGGTGGGTGCGGGCGTCTGGGGTACTTTTCTGCTGGGAGTTGCTTTTAGGCACGTAATCTGTGGGCCTTGTTTAATTTTTCCTCCCAGTTAGATTGCCGAAACCTTCTCCCAGTCTCGCCAGTGCGAGGGTTTCTTGGTGATTGGAAACTTCCTCTCTTAAGACTCCCTTCCCGGGACGGGTCTCCGTCTGTAGCTCTTTTGACTCGCTTTTTATCTTTTATATTTTGTCCTACCTCTCTTCGAAGACAATGGGCTGCTTTTCTGGGCACCTGATGTCCTCTGCTAGCGATCAGAAGTTGTTTTGTGAAATTTGCTCAGCGTTCAAATGTTCTTCCGATGAATTTGTAGGAGAGACAGTGGTCTCCCCGTCCTAGTCCTCCGCCATCTTGGCTCCTCCTCTGGAATTCTTTTTGTTAGGGTTTACTAATTCTGGTTTCCAAACCACTAGCGCTTTTTCCGGGATTTCATGGCTCTGATAAGTTTATTTCTTGTTCATGTAGTACAGGGAACAAATCTACAATTTCTTGCTCATCTAGTATAGCTCAAACCTGCCACTGCCTGTTTGTGTAAAATTTTATGGAACATAGGAATTATTCTTCATCCTGTATTGTCTATGTTTTCCATATTGTCTACTGTTTCCCTTAAATAGTCACAATTGAATCTAAATGTTCAGCAAAGGCTGAATTATTTACTTTGTGCTGCACTCAGTAGCTCAGTCATGTCCGACTTTTTGTGACCCCATACACTGTAACCCACCAGACTCTTCTGTCCACGGAATTCTGTCCATGGAATTCTCCAGGCAAGAATACTGAAGTGGACAGCCATTTCCTACTCCAGAGGTTCGTCCTGACCCAGGGATCAAACCTGCGTCTCCTGCACTGGCAGGCAGATTCCTTACCACTCTGCTACCTGAGAATCCTGAAATTATGTATCATCTGGCTCATTACTGAGAAGTTTGTGACCCCTGATCTAAAGCAAGAATCTAGTTATATTTTGTACTCATACCCTCTTTCCCTTCAATGCAAACAAAATAATCCTTATGAAATGGATTTCCAGAACTCTCAGAGAGTTCTTATTTTTTTAATTTAATATTATTGTTCTTTCCCCATCTGTCTTTATTTTTACCAGGAGCTAATATTACCTACTGAGATATCCATTTGTAATTTCTTTCTCACTTGGCCATCTTAAATGTCATAATTTTCTTTTACCTACCTTGAGGCTCAGATGAAGGTGGTCATTTTAGATCAATGGGCAACAGACATGGAAGCAGAAGGGGACTTTGCATATAGCTGCTGCTGGTGATGTGTTGGATGGTCAGAGAGTAAAGTTTCTAAACTGATTTTGGGTAGGTAAAAAGTAGTATAAAATTGCAGAATTTCAGGAAGTCAGGATTTGCCCTGGAAACCATGAATTTCTGGAGATCATAAAGGGCATTATCATTTCTTTCATGAACACAGTGCTAAAGGCAATGCCTTTCTGTCCTTTATTTGTGAACTTCCTCTGAAAAGTTTCACTATAATGTTGATGTATATAGAGTATTACTTAAAGCTTTGGAGTTTCCTCCTCTATATTTCTCTTTTCATTTGATCTTGATGGCAAATTGTTTGAGAGAGAGAGAGAGATCTTATCCTACAGTTTTTATTTACACCTCAGAAAACATAACCAATAAATACATCAGTTATAATTCACTAAATGATTTGTCAAACCAACTCTGAACAAAGAATCCAGTATGGTTATGTAAGGTAGTGTTACAGAGATTATGGGCAGAAATAGAAAGACAATTTCTATGCCTGTTTTGGGAAGCCAGAATTTTATTTAACTTTGTGTTAGTGAGTGAGATAGATGATAGTTATTCTTTTATTAAAATATAAATTAAATCCTCATGTCTTAATTTGTAATTAAAAGATGGGATTATTTTGACAGTTTTTTTTTTTCTACCTAGAAGGAATAAATCATTGAAAGTATGAGAACAAAAAATATATATATATATTGAAAATAGAATTTGTAAAGAATAGAAATAGCAGGATCTTGCCTTCACAAACTAGTGATATGCTTGTTTTAAATGGTGTGAAGATCTTAGTGGTTTTAAAAATAAAGTGAAAACTGAATTATGTTGACTTCACAGTCTGCGGTGAAAACACACTGAGCCTAAAACATTAATATTTGCTTTCATCTTTCTTGTCCTATTAATGCTACAGTGAAGACCAACTTCAACTAATCTATCTTCACAGGGTTCAGTTTCACAGTATAATTACAGACAAATGAACTAAAATGAGCTAAATATCTGTACATCGACTTCTCAGCAATGATTTATTTCCCTAATAAAAAGTATTCTCTATTTTGAACAAGTATGATATAAATAATATAAAGTAGAGAGATTAAAAAAAGTCAACATATGATATATAGGAATGATTTTGGTTTCATAGGTCTAAGAATCTGAGGACTAGAAGTTCATTTCAATCTACACTTGCCTTGGTCCAAGAACCCCGGGGGTAAAACAAAAACTTATTACTGCCTGGAGATGAAATTGGCTGCACTATTTCATTTTAGTGAGAATTTTAAGACATGGCCTGCTATCCTGATGATTAAGGCTATAGTTTTGGTTGTTTTTTAAAACTATGGAGCAAATATAATTATGCATTCTTTTTATTCAATAGCATTTCTATTATAAAATTAAATATGGATTATACTCAGAAAATTTTGTTTTCTCATGCACTTTTCATCATTACACATAGTACAAGCAATGCAGGAGCAGAATGATTGTTAAAAATGTGTTAGCATTTTAATTAATATTTTCCTAACTCTATCATTTAGTATACCGTTATGCATATTATTTGGTGCTTCTTAGGTGGTGCAAGTGGTTGAGAACTTGCTTGCCAATGCAGAAGACATGAGAAACATGGTTTGATCCCTGGGTCAAGAAGATCGCCTGGAGGAGGGCATGGCAATTCACTCCAGTATTCTTGCTTGGAGAGTTCCATAGACAGTAGAGACTGGCAGGCTCTGATCCATGGGGTCACAAAGAGTTGAACAAAACTGAAGCAACTTAGCACACACACATGCATGCATATTATTTATAAAAACATACTAAATATATTAGTGCTTTATTGCTTCCATAACAAATTACCACTTAGCAGCTTAAAACAAAGTACATTTATTATCTGTATTTCTGAAATAGCATCACCCAGCTAAAATCTAGGTGACTCATTCCTTCCTGAGGGCTCTATTCAGATTTTATTTCTCGCTGACTATCAAGCCAAGCCCTTCACAGCTTCTGAAGCAACCCACATTCCTCTGGGTGTGGCCCCCTTTTCATCTTCTAATGCACAATCCTGAGCTGAATTTTCATCTTCCAATCTCAGTTGCCTCTCCCATCCTTGTGTTTCTCTTATCTGACTCTCCTATGTTTATGGAGAAGTTTATCTGCTTCCATGTTTATGAGCCCAAGAGATTACCTGTGTTGAATTCAACCAAATAATTCAAGATAACCTTCTATTTTACCATATGCAAACTTAACCTTGTCATTTAAAGTAGAATATTTAAAAGTTCTAGAAATGACAGTATGGACCATCAGAAGGTAGACATTTTTCTGCCTACCACACACTGTTTCTTGAAATTATTGAGTTTTTCAGAATCTGGTAGTTAGAGCAAGGAACATCTGTGTTTTAATCTCTATCTTTTAACCAGAAATTTAAGCAAATGGCTTATTATTTTAGAGGCTCAATGTATGTACAGATATGGATATATATCTCCCACATGATGTGGGCTTGAATTTATCAAGTGCCTGGAAAGTCCTAGTACAGTATGCCAGTACAGAAGGAAAAATTGGATTTCCATTCCCTTATCTCCACTTTCCTCAATCCTTTGATTATCCATTCTTTAATTCTTGCTGTCCCCAGGAAATATCTTTCTCCTTTTCTCTTTTATACTCTAAAAATAATCTGTCTAAACTCATTAATTTCCAAAGCTCGTTGTCCTCTACTACATACCCCATAAATAGGTACAGTTTGATATATTCCAAACAGAACTCATAATTTAACCCCCATATTCCCACATCTGTCTACCTCCTGCATTTGAGGCTTACTGAATGACATTCACTCTCCAGATCAAGGCTAGTTCCGGGGACTATCCTTGATGTTTCTTCTCCATCACCAACTTCCATTAACCTATAAAGGCCCGTGTCTCTGTGTGTGTGTGTGTGTGTGTGTGTGTGTGTGTGTGTGTGTGTATGCACGCATGCATGTGTATAAGTCACTTCAGTTGTTTCTGACTCTTTGCAACCCTATGGACTGCAGCACACCAGCTCCTCTGTCCAAGAGATTCTCTAGGCAAGAATACTGGAATGAGCTGCCATATCCTCCTCCAGGGCATCTTCCCAACCCAGGAATTGAACTCACATCTCTTATGTCTCCTGCATTGGCAAGCAGGTTTTTTACCACTAGCGCCACCTAGGAAGACCTTAAAGGCCCATGGGTGCTATCAAAAAAAAACTCTCTCAAACCTGTTCAGCTCCCTAGCTGGTGTCTTATATCAGGCTTTTTGTCCTGGTTTTCTAGGTTCTTATTATTGCTCACTTGCACAATTAAATTTAGAGAATGCCTTTTAGCACTTTAATTGATTGACTTCTCAGAATTATTCTACACTTTCAACCACTCTCTCCTCCCAAAATGCATTTTTAGCCACTGGAGACCAAGATACCAAGTTCTTCCTTTTATTATGACATGATGATACTTTGTGATGGGTAATTTTACATGTCACCTTACCTAGATTATGGTGTCCAAAATTTTTCTTTAGAACATCAGTTTTGACATTGCTGTAAAGGTATTGTGTAGACGTAGATAAAACACTGGTAATCAGCTGACTTTGAGTAAAGCCAGATTACTCTCCATAATATACATGGATATCATACAAACCAAAAATCATTTCTCAAAGGAAAAGAAAATTTGTGTACAGACTGAAAAATAGAAATTTTGTATGAATTTCCATCCTTCAAATTTAAGATAGGCTTTCCCTTGTGACTCACTGTTAAAGAATCCATCTGCCAATGTAGGAGACATGGGTTCATTCCCTGGTCTGGAAAGATCCCACATGTTGAGAAGCAACTCTGCAAGTGTACCACAATTATTGAGCCTGTGATCAAGAGCCTAGGAACCACAACAACTGAAGCCTGCATGCTGTTCATCCCACCCTCAGCAATAAGGGAAGCCACTGCAATGAAAAGCCTGGGCTCTGCACCTAGAGTAGCTCCTGTTCACCACAACCAGAGAAAAGCCTGTGCAGCAACAAAGACCTAGCACAGCCAAATATAAATTAATTAGTAAATTTAAAAAAATTAAGATAACATGGTGAATTTCCTGAAGGTCCAGTGGTTAAGATTCTGTGCTTCCAATGCAGGGACTATGGGTTTGATTACTGGTTAGGGAGAAGAGATACCACATGCCATGCAGCAAAGCAAAAAAATTATTTTAAATAATAATTTAAAAAAATGACATCAAATCCTACCTGAAGCTCCAGCCTGTTGGCTACAGAGCAGATTTTAACTTGCTCCCTGTGTAATTGCTTGACTCAATTTCTTAAAATATCTCTGTCTCTGTCTGTCTGTTTCTTTCCTACACACACACACACACACACACACACACACACACACATAGACAAAATAACCTAAATACAAAGACATAAATATACACACACACATATATATATCCCACAATATATTTCTATTATATAAGGCTATGATATATATTCCTATAGAATAGAATACATGATATCCCCAAGCATGAAAAGTGAAAAAACTAGTTCAGAACTACCTTAAAGAGCCAGATACATGTAGACTAGACTTAAAAGTTAAATTTAAAAAAAAATTATTTCAAACACCAATTTCCATTCTTTTGATTCAATGAAATATCTAAAAATCCTCAACCATCTTCTTTTCCATCACTTCTGACATACACAAGCATTATCATGTTAGTCCAAGCTTTTAACAACTTCAGAAAAAAAAAAAAATTGCATCTTTCCTAGCCTATTTCTCCAGTCTCATTCCTCAGTATTCTCCCCTCAAACTCCAATTCAGTCAGTGTTCTTCACGTTTCTTCTTAAGGCCTTCCCTTGCCTGGAATACTCTTTCCCACCTTCTTAACTTCTGCTGAAATCTACATTTTACTGTACACATATTTTATATCTGCATATGGGTCTTTAGATTATTCTGTAACACTCATTGTATGTTTTACTTCCCTTTGGTTTAATGTTTATCAGACTTGGTCTCACTAGCTCAGTATTCCTCTGTCCTTCTAGAACATAAGATCTTCCAAGGACAGAGCTTGAGTTTGCCATGTTTTCACCTGCATCCCTGTGGTCAGCACAGATGATCACAAACACTTAATCTTCGGTACATCTGTGTTCTAGCATGGGCTAATACATGCATGAATACACTTCTGTCTATTTCTTCTATGTAGACTCCCCTCAAATTCACCTTTGCTCTGGAGTTATATTCACTGTCCTTGGGTATAAAATTAACCATACCTACCCTCTGTCTAAAATCATTCTATGGCTCACCGTAGACTTAAGAATGGAGCTCACACAACTTGCTAGGGCGTATTTGACCCTTCATTATTTAAATTAGAGGGAAACTACATATTTAAATAATGAAGAGCCCTACAGCTCCATTGTTCTTTGTTATCCCAATAAAGATAAGGCAGAGAGAATGACATAATTAAAATTATGATTTCTTACTAGATTCTGCCAAACTTGAACAATTTGTCTAGGCATTGAGGACTCGGAAAAAATTTCCAGATCTGTGGAATCATAGTGCAGAGGAATTTTATTTTATTTTATATTTTGGTCTTAATCCCTTTATCTTTAACTTTTCACCTCTAATTTGCAAACCAAGTTTATGTGACAATTTAGAGAGAGGCAACCAGTGCTGCCTCTGGATGTTTATCTGGCCCTGGTAACAAAATAAAGCCCTGAATATTTACCTGGTCCTTTCTGCACATAATCACCCCTTGTATTCTAATACTGTACTGCTGCCTGAACACAGAAGAGATAGCTCTTGTCCTGGATCTCTCTTCTTCAGCAGTATCGAACCAACTGCAGTTGTTCAAATTCACCATATGCTGTCACTCATTCAACAAATACCATTCAAATGCCTACTTCATATCAGACAATTTTCTATGCTTGAGTAAATAAAAGACATCCCTACTATGTTACAAAACTTACCTTCTAGTATCACGCATACATATACTAATGCCATTTAAGAAAATGGGCTTCCCCAATTCTATATGGAGAACTCCAAACCACCTTTCAAATTCAGCTTAAATATTATCTCCCATGGTAAGTCTTTCACATCCGTTCCCTCAATCCTATGCAGAACATGGTTACACCACTTACTATGCAATGGCACAATTTCTGAATAACTTTTCTATTGAAGACTTGGGATCCTCTTCAGTGTGGAGACTGTCCTCATCTCCTTTATATATATAAGTCCCATGCTTGCCTCAGATGAGACTCCCCTTTGAAATAATATACAGTGCCAAATCACTTTAAAATGCTGCATTTACACCTGATAAAGGTCATGGAAAAAGAGAATGGTACAAGTGGTTTTGAATTATGGACTATTGAGGGTAATGTTAAAAGTAGGTGTCTGATTCAGGGGATAGTAGTAATAGAAGTGCCTTTGATAAAGACCGAGTAAAACTTATACCATAACCGTGTTTGTTCTGGTTCCCCTCTCTACAGCTGTGTCTGTACTAACAGGGATGCCTCTGAGAAAGTAAGTTCAGTCTCAGTGGATCGATTTGCTCTTTGGTTCAACTTGGTGACTTCAGCTCTCTCTGATGTCAGAATCATAATGATTTCATTTAGTTTCCAGTCTAACCTCTACATAGATGTCTATGTGGAGCTCAGAGGGGCACATGCCTTTTGCAAAGACTGGCGACTCACACCTTTTCCTTTATCATTCTCTAAGCTTGATGAAATTGAGCATTCTGAATGCTCAGATCATTTGACCAGGCACTAATTTGAACCAATGAGTCAGTGTGCATTCTTAATAGAACTAATTTGAACAAAACTTAAGACTATAAGGAAGAAAAAATTTTATTTTAACCTCTCACCTATCCCCCACCACGTAGGAGGTCCTCCTGATAAACATGTTTTTGTTTGTTTGCATTTCCTTGCCACTAATATCTATGTTGGTATTCTTATCAACCATTAGCCCATCTGAACTGGTCTTTGTTGTGATTTCTTTTCAACTATTGAAGTCTAAATGAAAGACTAAGTCTCTAGACACATCCCTAATGAGCAAGAGATACATGCATAAAATTCTCCTTTAGCTAACTCAGTTTTGTAAGTTCCTATCACCCCATAAAGAAAAATGAGCAGCGAAAAATTGATGCTTTTGAACTGTGGTGTTGAAGAAGACTCTTGAGAGTCTCTTGGACTGCAAGGAGATCCAACCAGTCCATCCTAAAGGAAATCAGTTCTGAATATTCATTGGAAGGACTGATGCTGAAGCTGAACTCCAATACTTTGGCCAACTGATGTGAAGAACTGACTCATTGGAAAAGACCCTGATGCTGGGAAAGATTGAAGGCAGGAGGAGAAGGGGATGACAGAGGATGAGATAGTTGGATGGCACCACTGACTCAATAGTCATGAGTTTGAGCAAGCTCTAGGAGCTGGTGATGGACAGGGAGGCCTGGCATGCTGCAGTCCATGTGGTCACAGAGTCACACATGACTGAGTGACTGAACTGAACTGATTCTCATTTTATGGTCTCATCCAGCAAATTAAGGTATAAATAAGCTTAATAGAGGGTTTCCCTTGTGACTCAGCTGGTCAAGAACCTGCCTGCAATGCAGGAAACCTGGGTTTTGTCCCTGGGTTGGGAAGATCCCCTGGAGAAGAGAACATCTAACCACTCAAGTATTCTGGCCGAGAGAATTTCATGGACTCTGTAGTCCTTGGGGTCACAAAGAGTCGGACATGACTTTGTGACTTTCACTTTCAGGATAATAGAAAGGGAAGGAAATATGAGTGATTTCAAGATAATTTCACTTTTATACCCACCAAGGATAGAATTTATCCATTCATCAAGATCTAAATTTTCTATATTCACTATCAACTTATGGTTCAGTTGGTAAACCTAAGTAATGAGATCATATTTCAGAATTTTGGAAAATTGTATCAGTTAAAGAAACAGATAACCAGCCCAGGTTGGGTACATGAGACAAGTGCTCGGGCCTAGTGCACTGGGAAGACCCAGAGGGATCGGGTGGAGAGGGAGGTGGGAGGGGGGACTGGGATGGGGAGTACATGTAAATCCATCGCTAATTCATTTCAATGTATAACAAAAACTACTGTAATGATGTAAAGTAATTAGCCTCCAACTAATAAAAATTAAAAAAAAAAAAAAAGAAATCAAACAACTCACTTTGGCTCATCGATATCCATGAATAGGTCATCTTTTGTCACTACCTGTTTTGTGCAAAGTTGCTGCTGCTGCTAAGTCGTTTTAGTCGTGTCCAACTCTGTGTGACCCCATAGATGGCAGCCCACCAGGCTCCTCTGTCCCTGGGGTTCTCCAGGTAAGAATACTGGAGTGGGTTGCTATTTCCTTCTCCATCTGTGCAAAGTGAGCAGCTTTAAATCGCCAACTATTTCCCCATCCTCCAGCAATTGTTTCCTAAAATTGTTAGTGTTTTCCCCTGGTGACTGTCTACCTCAAATCAAATATATAAATGAGTAATAGAGTTAACCTGCTCATACTAAATCTATATATAATCACAAATGGCATAGCTGTTACAAATAAAGATTGCAGAGTCAGATTGGCTAGGCTCAAAATCTGACTCCACCCCATACAGACTGTGGGAATTTGCACATGTCATAATCTCCATAGGCTTAATTTTCTCACCTATAAAGTGGTGAGAATATTGGAACATATGGGACAGAATGGAATGAAGAATAAATAAAATAATTGATGGAAAGTTCACAGCACGGTGCTTGGGGAAAAAAGTGCACAATAAATATGGAACTTCATGATATTAAAAAAGTAATGAAATAAACTTCGATAGGGAAAAATAAGAAAATATTGAATCTACCTAGCCCTCCAATACTCCTGAAGTTGGGACATCCTTTAAAACATTTGTCATATCCAAGCTTCTCTAATAGGAACTGAATATCCATTGGTATGTCTGTGATACTTTAGAAAAAAAATCAAATCTTATAGATGGTGATAAAATTTGGGGATTATAAGAATGGTGACTATACATCCTTGTTGATCTTGTACAATCCAGCTTCATATTTACTATCATGTGAAAAAGTTAATAGCATCCTTGTACATTTTCAAAATAATTTGATTTGAATAATAAATTATGTGGTCATACTTCTTTTAAAGATGTAGAATCATATAAACATTCTCCAAACTCTCAATTTTCTTTTTGCTGAAGCACATTTTCCACAGAGAAATTGAAACAAACTGTACAAAAAGCATATATTTATTCACTAATCAGCAGTTCAGTTAGACTATGTGACTATTAGATTTAATTGCCTGCAAATCATGATCCATTAATAGAACATTATTGTTGGCAACCTAATTTCTATTAGAAGCTTCCAAATCAAATATTCAGAGTCAATATACTCCCAACTCATGAATCCACAACAAAATGTTCATTGAGTTTTGAGATAATCAACTCATAAAGGAAGATCTAAAAAAATAATAGTGATCCAGGAGAGATATTCCAAAATTATATTTCTATGGTAATAAAATGTAATATGAAAAGTTTGATATCGGGGTTGCTTTTAAATTAATGAGTTATACTGCTGCCGTTCTTCATCAGATCTTTACAACTATATGAGGAATTTATTTTCACAAACACTCAAACTCCATATTTTAAACTGAAAAGTAAGAAGAGTAATAATTTATGTTGGAAGAGAATTATCCCTGGGCCTTTTACATTTCTACACATCAGGTTGCCAGAGACTATCTTTTTAAGAGTGTTCACATAATGAATAGTCTTACAAGACAGACAGATTGTCTCCCTCCAGAGCAAAAGGCAGGTGTGTTAACATTGAGTAAAGATAATATCTTCCTACTGGGCAAAGTTTAGGCAGATTTGCTGACATCTCATTAGAAAAGCTTGGTGTTTCCTAAATGCAGGTTTCCTCAGCTGTGGTGCAAATCACATTTGCAGCATCCATCTAGACCCACCTGCACTACCTCCATGGGATTTCTGGTGCAAGAAGTAAAACATAAATACAAAACTCATAGTGCCTGCTCTGTAACAGTAATAAAACCTTTTGTCTGTGACCCAGGATTCTTGACTCTTCTGTCAACATTTATGCAATTGTGACAGGCTAACTGTTTACTAACCAACTCCGTAAATTCTCTCCATTGAAACATAAGAAGAAATATATATTAACACTCTGCATGTGGCGTTTTATTTTTTTGTGAAAGGGCACACATGTCTTCTAGGGATACATATGGATGCGTGTGTATTTGCAATGCATGTTTTTAAAGTAAATTATATGATTAGAAATGCGTTTTACTCCACAACCATAAGAACTAGAAATTACAACCTCATACAAGTATAAAATGATATCCTTTCCACAAAAGATATAACCACTTCTATTAATAGAGAAATTACATATTTTAAAGAAAAGCAGAAAAGTCTATGAACAACAAATATATATTTGCTAGAGACATTTAACAAATTAATTAACTTGCTAAATTAATTGAATGTTAAAACCTTGAATTTTATAAGGATATTTAATTGTCTTTATTAATTTCTATCACATGATTATATCTGTAACCTGTACTACAAAATGCTGGTAGTTTTTTTAAGCTTCTATTTTTTATCTAGACCAGTTCCTGAGCTAATAGACAACCCTGACATATTTTTAACTCTCAAATGTCATATCAAATCTTGATAGAATTACCCATTGGTATCTCCATATAAAGTTATAGTTCCAAACACTTCAGTTTAACCTTTAAATTTCATTAGATGTAATAAGAAAAAATAAATGAATGTAGAAATTGCTGAAACCAATTATTTTATAAATTCAAGCACTGGGTTAGTTTTTACTCTTTGTTTAGAACCAGAAAAATAGAATAATCTTGAAAGTCTAGAAATACTTACATAACAGCATAATATTTAAATTACCCTTGCACATTCTGACTCTTCTCATAAAAACTAGACTGCATCTTTCATTCTCAAATTTTGTGAAGGTCTACTTGAGAGTTTGCAATAGTAGTTTTATTCTGAGAACTATCTGGTAAATTGAAGAGGGATATCCTTTGCCATTTCTTCCATTAAAATGTATTTTCTCTTTCCCTTTCTCGTGAATATGGCTATTAATGTGAAGGCCTTCAATTAATAGAAATGACCTAATGGAATGCTCTATAATTTCTGACGTTGGGTCTTTAGAGACCTGCTGGCAGCTCTCTTAGAATGCTTCTTTTTTAAAAGCACCATGCTGTAAGGAAGCTCAAGAAGCAACATGTAGAGGCCCTAAAAGCTCATGGAAAAAGAAGAGGCCAGATATACACACCATCTCAACTGACAGCTCCAAATGAACTCACAATCTCTAGCTTTTCCAGCTGGCAGCTCAGGCTAAGCATCCTGCCAAGATCAAGAATTAACTTCTGGTCGTGTGATTGAGGCCACTTTGAAAATTACTCCACGAAACGCTTTTCTAACAGTGAGGAGACATTTCTGTCCAGCCCTGCCTAAACTGCAAAATCATGACAAAGCCTTGAGATTATTTTAGGGCTGCTGATGCTGCTGCTGCTAAGTCGCTTCAGTCATGTCTGGCTCTGTGCAACCCCATAGACGGCAGCCCACCAGGCTCCCCCGTCCCTGGGATTCTCCAGGCAAGAACACTGGAGTGGGTTGCCATTTCCTTTTTCAATGCATGAAAGTGAAAAATGAAAGTGAAGTCGCTCAGTCGTGTCCGACTCTTCGCGACCCCTTGGACTGCAGACTACCAGACTCCTCCTTCCATGGGATTTTTCCAGGCAAGATCACTAGAGTGGGTTGCCATTGCCTTCACCCTATTTTAGGGCATCTATCAGCCAATATTTATGTAAAGATATATATATATATATATGAACTACATACCATTTTTTTCAAACTTTTATAAAAAATTTTACAACCCTTTAGAAAATGTAAATGTCACTCTTCACCCATAGGCCAAACAGAGAAAATCCCCAGGGCAGGGTTTGGCCCATGAGCATAGGTTGCCATCTGCTTTAAGACACTAAATATTGGGGTATTTTGTCACATAGCACTAGATAGCCAAAACAGACTATATCATGTTATATCAACATTATTTATGTTTTAAAGAATAAACAAAGAATTCACTTGTTAAGATGTTGGAGAGAAGAGTGTTTATTCACTTGAAGATCTGATTTTTCATAAAAGTTTCAATATTCTCATTTTTTCAGTACAATCACTCCCACTTTTTCATCACTTAACCCAATAAGGGTATAAAACTATACCCTTTACAAGTGAAAAGTGTTGTTTTCAAGCTTGCAAAGTTAATTTTTGAAAATTGAATACAGAAAAAATCAACTTTCTATATCTTAACAGATTCACTTTAAACCATAACACTGCATCACAGTCTTTCATCAGTCTGCAGTGGAGAGTTTTTTCTCTTTTGACATCAATCGTTTATTTTTACAGTTTTCTGAATTATCCACAGTGGGAATCCATCACATTTGCTTGTCCTTTTTTTGTATGCTGTCTCTGTTAATGACATAACATCTGCTGACCTGAGTAAAGAATACACTTGCAATGCAGGAGATTCTGGTTCTATTCCTGAGTCGGAAGATCCTCTGGAGAAGCTATAGGCTAACAACTCCAGTGTTCTTGGGCTTCTCTGGTGGTTCAGCTGGTAAAGAATCCCTGGGATGGGAAGATCCCTGGAGAAGGAAAAAGCTACCCACTCCATTATTCAGGCCTGGAAAATTCCATGGACTGTATAATTCATGGGGTCCCTTGCATCTCCTGCATTGGCAGGTGGATTCTTCACCAGTGGGTCACCTGGGAAACCCTACCTATATTTTAACTGACAGTAAAGGTAAGTGTTTTCTGTGATAGAAAACCCTTTATTGGGGGCCCAAAAAATGTGATAGGAAAATATGTCATGTCTTCCCCATTAATTATCCCTAAGGAGATGTGTCATATCCTTCAGAGAAAATGGAAATCAGGACAGCATTACACACATTCTATTTGTTTGGATCATACCAGTTCTATTTGAATAGTATCACTTCCATGATTAATGCTAGTCCTCTATAGAATAAAGACACTTTATATTTAAAAGCCATCAACACATTTTTTATCGTGTCTGTTGAGCACATTGTTTCTTACATTATTCATATCTACTTGAAGGCTCTTGTGAGAACTTTGTTCTGAGTCTTCATTTAAGTATAATGATATAAGGCAAATAATTTTACTTTTATATTATGAATATGGTGAAGTGTATGAATTATAAAATTTCTGAGATACTTGCTAGAAAGCCTAGAGCTAAGATACAAGTTATCAGTCTACCAAAGTGCCTGGATCATCTATCATCTATAAAATATCTTTTCAAATCAGACCGCCCTAATTCTCAGTTGCTCATATTTTCCTGCACCTAAATTTAGGATATTCCATTTATTTTATAGGTTTTTTTGCAATATAC
Organism: Odocoileus virginianus; assembly: GCF_023699985.2. Lineage (NCBI taxonomy): Eukaryota > Metazoa > Chordata > Mammalia > Artiodactyla > Cervidae > Odocoileus > Odocoileus virginianus. The sequence goes on along the minus strand of NC_069687.1, from coordinate 16,694,662 downwards.
TTTAAAATCTGTTTTAGAATGAGGCAGGATATAAATTAAAACTATATGTAATAGTCAAATAATGGATACAAGCAAAATTGAGTCATGAAATAAACATAGCTTTATAGGTATGTCTCATTAGTTTCCTGGCTTAGATATGAACTTGAGGAAATGTATCAATTTCATTTTGCTACTAAAACTGTCCTCTTCTCTAGTACCTTTTAGTTGGAAATTTTCATTTCATGTACTGCATATCTAGGGATTTGCTTTACCTAAATAGGACTTACATCAATTTCTATGACCTAGATTTTGAAAAGCCTTAATTGATCAGTTGGTTCTTTCAAGTATTAAGATCTTTTTCACTACATACTCAAGACTTGCCTACCCAGCACTAATCTTGAATCAATTCTGAGGATTATTTTTAAAATTTTGCCTAAAATTGTGAAATGTTTGGATTTAAATTTACTATTCCAAAGATCTATGAATATATCTGACCTTGTTATATTAGTACTCTATATCTATTTTCTTATCAAAATTTTGATTTCCTAACTCATTCAGTTTGTGGGGAAATTGAATCTATCTTCTTAATTCAATTCTTCTTGGCACCCTGATCCAACAGTTCAAGGCTAGTCACTCTAAACTAGATTTTATCTCCCATTTCTCAGAAGTTATATGGCTTAACCAAAATGGAAGAATCATATCCTATGACATGCATGATTCCAAGAAGTCCTCAATTTCGGGTACCTGTCTTCCTTGTCCAAAATGATTGGATATTTTGTGGTCATTAGGCTCCTAGGGCTGACTTGCCTCGAAGTTGGTTTGTGCCATTAACCCCATACCTGGGCTCTTCCAGTAGCCTTCCTATTTCCATTGAGCCACGCTACTTCAGTGCAGCAGGGCCACAGAATTATGACACTATCACCTTCTTTTTGGTCCCCTTTCTGTTGGAAAGATAAGCAATTGTGAAATTTATGCCATTTCTGCTTTGAAACAGGGCCAATATGTCCAGGTAAGTTGTGCAAGGAACATTCAATAGTTTAGGTGAAATTTGATGCTTCATCTCAGAACTCCAGTTTAAAGGCCACAGAGTTCATCAAGTTACAGGGCTCCTACTGGTCAACATTTTGTCATTATTATTGTTTTTCTTACAGCTGAGGGCAAAAGATGGTGAGAAATATTTTCCCGAAAATTTCTTTCTCTATCTTTCTCCTGTGTGCTTGCACACATGCTCACTCTTCAAAAATATAAAACCTTCACAGCAATGTTCTGGCCAAAGTTCTTCTCAGCTTTCCTGGAAAAACAGCACATTTATCCAGCAACAGCTCTGCTTCTCTAGAAGTTCTGTATGTATTAAACACGAGAAATTTGGAAATGCTCTCACCGTGGAATATTTAAAATTTAAAATTCCATATCAAACTTCCTGATTTTTCAGAGAGAAAATATCTTTGCCAGAGGCATACTTGTTACTGTCAAGTCAGATTTGTGTGTTTTTACGCTAATGGCTAAAAATCAGGAACCCTGTTTTTAAGACTAGATGAGGTGTCCTAGGAGTGGAAGTGCTTCTCTCTGCCTACAAGTAATGGATGATGAAATTTCAAGAGTTGAGCAGATAACATGGAGAGAAATTGATAGACTCAAAAACTGTGACAGACAGATCCTTCAGCTAGTTTATCTCTTGAACATTCCATGGTATTTGTATGCCATGGATCACTAAAATCATCATATTAGCCTGCTGCTATTGTAGAAACCTTTTATGATTAATGGTCAGAAACCATCCTAGTAAATATAAGAGTGGAGAAGGATATTCTCTTCAAGGTTGTGGAATATATTATTTCTCAGTAAGTACTGACATGGCCACAGACCTGAAAACAGCTCCGTGTCATGACCATAATTTGTTCTGGATGTTCCATCATAAACATTGTCTTTTATAAAGAGTGGCCTTTGTGATGGCTGTGCTTTGCAGAATATATCTTCAGTAACAGCATTAATGCTTCTTGCCACATATTAAATCTCAACAAATTGGGCGCCCACATGTGTGCAAAACAAATTGTGAGACACAAGTAAAATCTTCTGGAATTGACCCATTTGATTAGTCAGGAAAGACTAGGTTCTGATGCAAAACCAGGTATCAGTGGCCAAATTCAGAAGAGGTGTGTGCTGCCTGAGTTTCCTAGCTTTTTGGATAGTGGTCTTCCACATGTTATCTCAGGAAATCTGTTGCTTCCACCATGCTTCTCCATCTAAAACACATGGACTCCTGGACCCTAACAAGACCTAAGAAAGAACATAGAGAACTTACATTTCTTCTCAAATATCGCCTCATAAAAATGAGACAATTCACTTTTCTTGCATATCATTGGTGGGTACTGGACAAGTGCCCCATTAGCTTTAAGGGGGGGGGGGTGGGCGGTGAGAAACATAGGCCACCCAGGTACACAGAAAAATTAAAGACTAAAAGTATCTGCAAAACTACTGGGCAAGAGGATGAGATGATTTTCTATGTGAGGACTTGGTCATATGATGTAGCTTTTGTCTAAAATATCATTATTTTGCTATCACATTTCTACTACTTAATTTTTATTATAAAATTGTTGAGCCCATTCTGCTAGGAACTGGCTTATTTCCTGATTGAAATACACATTTAATTTTTAATCACTGAGTTTAGAGAAAATGGACTTCCCTACTAGCTCAGCCACAAAGAACCCACTTGCAACACAGGAAATGTGGACTCGATCTTTCGTGAGGAAGATTCTCTAGAGGAGGAAATGGCAACCCACTCTAGTATTCTTGCCTGGGAAATCCCATGGACAGAGGGGCCTGGAGGGCCGCAGTACATGCAAGAGAATCAGGCATGACCTAGTGACTTAGCAACTAGACAAAAACAAAAATTAGAGAAATTAACTAATTTAAATACATGAGAAAATAATTTGATTATACATATGATTGTACTAAGTACTACCTAGATGTCAAGGCATGTTTTGTTTAATTTCTACAGAACCCATATTTCTACACTGTATTTCTCACCCGTGTATGGCCCAGAGATGAACAGAATTAGGCAAATAATGAAGTATTTATGAACAAGATTTAGATCCTGTCTGGGGCTACTCTCATTTCTCTCTGCTGTCTATCTCCTCTCTACTACCAAAACAAAGACTGCTAAAAACCAGTGATTCTGTTTCAGACAGAATACCAGCAAGTTTGTTTCAGGCTGTGGACTCCAAAAGGGTATATATACGTATTTCCTAGCCAAATTTATCTTTTTATTGAATTACAGTTGATCTACAATATTTTATTGGTTAGTGGTGTTCAACATAGTGACTCAACGTTTATATACTCTGCAAAATGGTTACCACAATAAACTGATACCATCTGCCACAATACACATTTATTACAGTATTGTTTAATATATTCCCCATGCTGAAGATTACTGCTTCATATTTTTTAAGCTGGAAACGTGTACCTTTTAATGCATTTCATCTATTTCATAAACTCTCTCCTCTTCCTCCCCGCTGGTCATCACCACTTTGTCCTCTGTATCTGTGAGTCTATTTTTGTTGTGTTATGTTTGTTCCTTTGTTTTGTATTTTAGATTCCACATGTAAATGAAATTATAAGGCATTTGTCTTTCTCTGTTTGGCTTATTTTGCTTAGCATAATACCCTCTAGGTTAATCCATGTCATCATAAGTGTCAAAATTTCATTATTTTAGATGGCTGAGTTGTATAGCATTCCATCGGGGCCTTTCAAATCTTCATAAATATTTTTGATCCACATTTGTTTGAATCCACAGATATGAAAGCCTTGTGTGTGGAGGACTGACTGTGTAGATAACACATTTTAAAACGGAACCAGCTTGAACTGATCATTAGAGTGCAGGCTGTACTTCAATCAGAATTTTATAATAATTACATTGATAATATATTTTTACTAAGACAACTATGCAGCTTATACATGGAACTCATTCCTGTATCACAGAAACAACAGCAGAGGAAAATGGATTTTTAAATAATAAATTATATCATTCATCCGTAGAAGACCATCTTTTCATAAGTTAAACTGGAGATACTTCCATTTTGGTAGATAGATGTTTCCATCAGTACAACAGTAGGAACAGAGCTAGAACTAAAATAAGGACTATGTCTCCCCTTTTGGAGGAAGAAATGGCAACCCAATCCAGTATTCTTGCCTGGAGAATCCCATGGACAGAGGAGCTTGGCAGGCTATAGTCCGAAGGGTCACAAAGAGTCGGACATGACTGAGTGACTTAACATGCTTACCTTTTAAGCAGAAATGTGCTAGAAGTTAATTGGATTATAAAGATCATCTAACTCTTAGTGGATAGGCTTGTTTTAAATTTCTTGTATTTATGTCTAGCATTAATCAGCAGGATTGAAGATGGGTAAAAAGCATGGCTTTCTGTTTAATTTCTTTTAATTATTTCAAGTCATAGTGCTCAATTTTATTCAGACAATTTCAAATAAATTAATAAATTTCAAATAAATATATTTGAAACAAATGTAGGACTTTTTCCTGCACTCTACCTTTCTTGATAAATACTTCAAATAATTGGCACTAAAACACTTTTTTAAAATATAGTAGTTCACAGCAGCAAATCTTCTAAATAGGCTATCAACAAACATCACAAAAAGTCACCCCAAATTGGAAAACATGACTTATGGTTAGGTGAGTAATCCTGGAGGAGGGCAAGACAGCCCACTCCAGTATTCCTGCCTGGAGAATCCCCATGGACAGGTGAGCCTGGCAGAATACAGTCCATGGAGTCACAGAGAGCTGGACATGACTGAGCAACTCAGCACAGCACAAGGCGGGTAAACTAGAGTAACCAGTGCACTTTGTGAAAAAAAGGTCCCAGGTGGTAAGTGAGGGAAAATGTGGCACATATATAAAATGGAATATCACTCAGTTATAAAAAGGAATAAAACTGTGCCATTTATAGATATTGTCATCCAGCATGATATCAGAAAGAGAAAAAAAATTGTTTATTAACACTTATATGTGGAATCCAGAAAATGGTACAAATGAACCTATTTGCAAAGCAGAAGTAGAGACACAGGCATAGAGGACAAATCTATGGACAGAAAAGGGGGAAAGAGGGAGCTGGGATTAATTGGGAGACTGGGATGCACAAATTTACACTATTATGTATAATATAAATAACCAATGAGAACTGAAATGTATAGCACAGGAAAATCTCTACCCAGTGCTCTGTGGTGATCTTAATGGGAAGGAAATTCAAAAAGAGGGGATACATATATACATTTCACTTTGCTGTACCGCAGAAAACAACAGAGTATTCTAAAGCAACTATACTCCTGTATTTTTTTTTTAATGCTCATATTTTCTTAAGAGCACAGACTTTAAAAAGACATTTTACTAAAAGAAAATTTAGAGATAGTTCTCAACAAATATTGATGGTTATGATCAAAATACTGTATTTTATCTATATATATGTATGTTAAATATTTCAAAATAGATAATGAAGAAAGTTTCCTTTTGTCTGAGGACATTATTTGTCTTCATTGTTTTTTCATTCCTTCATCTCACGTCTTTTTCTTTGAGATTTGCTAAGGTTTCTGTTTGCCCGAAGAGACTATTTTACTATTTACTATTTTACTAAGGGCTCAGCAGTTTGTGTTTTTAAAATACTGACCCACAGCCAAATCTCTATTGTTTTCATGTGGACCTTACAGTCACTAGGATTTAGGAAATAAACTTACTTTTCTACATTAAAAAGAGAGCTTTCTCTGTTAGGTTAAGATGTGAACTGAATGCTCACACTTTCAAAGTACAACTTGGGTTGCTCTTTAATTTACACACCATTTAAATGATTCATGGTATTACATATTTTAGCCTCTTATGAAAATTAATAGCATGTTTGTAAATGGGTGGTTACTTTATCATTTTTCACTCCTGTAAAAATAAGATATTGATTTTGCTGAATCTCCCTTAATGTTAAATGTTTAGCATAAATGAACACATTTCTTTTTGTTATCTAATAGAGCTTACTGGATGTTACATAGATACTTTTTCCTGTTAAAATAATGTGATCCATTGACCTTGGTATAGACATCGTTTTTCTTTAGTAAACTATGACAGATTAAAGTTTTAGTATAAGTAGAATATTCCAATTTATTTCTCTTCTTTCAGTATTTTGCTGTAGTTGCTGAATAGTTTCTTTGCAAGGGAAGAAAAAGGATTAACTTGACTAAAACCCAGTTAAAATGCAAATGAAATGAATTTCTGGGCAATAAAGCATGCATTAAGCTGGAACTTTAATGAACATAATAGTAAAAAGTCCCTGCAATATTTTATGCACCTCTATCTATTTCATCTTTATGCTCATTTAGATGTAAGTCTCCTGATTATTTTAGAGGCTTTGCATTTCTGCTTGCCACAAACATGATTAACAGCTGTGTTGCTCCGTTTTCTCCAGAGAGGACTTCGAACCTACTTCATTTCACTTTCCTGGAACCCAACCATGAAGCCAAAAAGAACTTTATCTGACTTCCAAGATTTATGCTCCTTTCAAAGAGACTACTGAAATTCACCATTAGAAGCAGTATATAATATGAAATGGCTAAATATAGTTACGAGGCTTTGATACTTGTTTCAAAATGAATTTTATATTTAAAACAAAGGAAAATATAATACTGGTGTTATATCTGTGTGCTAATTATTAGAATAGAGATAAGAAGGAATATTTCTGTTTTTGTAGAAATAGAGAAACTATTCCCTCTTATGAGCCTGAAGATAGAAGGAAGGAGTCTTTGATCTTGCTGATGGATTTCGCTGAGTCAGGTTTTCCTTTTATAGAGATAAGTCAGAGTTTAAGAGGATGTAACTAGGTCATTTCTTTTACCCTGTTAGACCTATTCACATTTTGTTCAAAGGCTTTCTAAAAACTCAGAAGATTTGAATATATTATCCTGTAAAATAATTGTGTAATCTATTATTGTAATAGATCATAAAAGAGTATGGCCATTATGGCGTAAGGACTATTCTAGAATCATAAAATGTTAATAAGTGTTCAAGGTCAAGAAAATATAGGATAGGTTGAGAGTTAAATCTACAGAAGCTGGTACATTGTGAGTTGAAATAGCTGCACAAGATTCATAAACTCTATTCTGTGCCAGGAACAGTATCCCTGAAACTAATTTAAATGATTAGTTTCACTTTTTTCATGTTCATCCTTTAGAAAGCATATGGTATAGAAAGTCTCAATGATTATAGCAATAAAGAAGGACCATTTGCTAGTCATGGCAATGTTGGGACTGTGAGATGTAAGGTCAAATAGAGCAAAAGAAAAGTAGTCTTGAAACTAAGAGCCATAGAAATATATCTTTTAATGTGCATTAGCCACGTCATATACAATATATTTTTTGATATTAAAAAGGAAGTATTTCTACTCAGTCATAAAAAAAGAATGAAATAATGCAATTTGCAACAACTTGAATGCAACTAGAGATTATCATATTAAGTGAAGTAAGTCAAAAGGAGACAGACAAATACCATATAATATCACTTATAGATGGGATCGAAAATACGACACAAATGAACCTATCTACAGAACAGAAACAGACTCACAAACTTGGAGAATAGACTTGTGCTTACCGGGGTGGAGGTGGGAGGGAAGGAATGAACTGGGAGTTTGGGGTTAGTAGATGCAAACTACTACATGTAAAATGGATAAACAACAAGGCCCTATTATAGTGTGTGTGTGTGTGTGTGTGTGTGTGTTTATGTGTGTGTGCTTAATGGTCTGACTCTGTGTGACCCCATGCACTGTAGCCCGCCAGGCACTCTGTCCATAGAATTTCCCAGGCAAAAATACTAGAGTGGGTTGCCATTTCCTACTCCAGGGAAACTTCCCCCCCAGGGATTAAACCTAAGTCTCTTGAGTCTCCTACATTGGCAAGTGGATTCTTTACCACTGTGCTATCTGGGAAGCTCCCCTACTGTACAGTAAAAGGAACTATATTCAACTATGTATATATATGTGTATATATTCAGTGTCCTGAGATAAACTATAATAGAAAAGAATCTAAAAGAGAATGTATATATATGTGTGTGTGTATAACTGAGTTACTTTGATTTACAGAAGAAACTAACACAAGATTGTAAATCAACTATAAATCAACTTTAAAAAGTTTACAGAAAGATGTTTTGTCCTCAATTATATGTTTCCATCTATCTACTAGAAAGAAAACAATCATTGAATTGTATAGTGCGAATGAACTGCTGAGTGGGTGGCCCCATCTACTTATCCACTTTTAGACTACCTCCAGATTTGCTTTCTGAAGCCAGCCTATTAACTTTGCCAACTGCTTTGTGACTTAAAGATCCTCTGTCAAACATATGCCTTGTTCTCTAGGAAATACAGAGTACAGTGTTGCCTGGTGACTCAGAAAGCATTTTAAATGGCTCAGGAAGTGTAACCCTTTTACTGTCCTATTTAAGCTATCCCTTCTACAGTTAAAATTGAACTACTGGTCAGTATGTATCTATATACTCATTTAGATCCGTGTTGTCGTGGAGTTCTTAATCTTAGCTTTTCTGGAGCAATTAACTCTATTCTAGGCATGATCTACGCACTGCTTTCTGCTGCCATTTCTATGTGGTTCCACTTCTGCATTCTATTTGAATTCTTTCCCATTATTAAAAAGAATAGTCTCAAGACGAATATGCACTTACTGTGCTTATCTGAGGAAGCAGTGCTTTGGCTCTGTGAAGTCTTTCTTTTTCCAATTCGTAATATGACATTTATTCTTCAAGGTAATCGACCTTTTCAGCCGTTAATAGTGGTGGTTGACACTTTACTTTCTTGGTGAACTTTGTGGAGATAGATTATTGGCTTAAAGAGGAAAAAATTGAGTCAACTTGATTGAATGCTACAGCCATTGTTTGGCTGTGCAAGATTTTTCCCTCTCATTTCACTACAGGTATAATGTCACCATCTATTTATCGGAGATATCCCTTCAGTAGGACCCTTTTCTAGCAAACACACAAGCAAGGTGTCATTGTCGTCACCCCATGCCCCACCTCTGTGATTAACTTAGGGCTGAGCACATAATCCAGCATCCTGATGAAGTTCTTCCCAACAGCTGCCCTACTATAAAGGGAAAGGATAGCTTTCCTTTTGTTTCGATGGAATGTATTTGTATAATATAATATCAGAGTAAGAGGTCATCTTTCTAATGTAATTATTTATATCCAGAAAGATAACATACACCATATGTATTTTTTCATATACTATATTTATCTATGGCTTTAATTTAATGTACCCATCTGCCAGACTATTCTTTCTTTTTTCAGACTATTCTTTAATTTCCTATTAATATCTCTTCTGAGATGTCAGCTCTCAGATCTATGGTTCCTTTCTCCCAACACCTCCCTCAAATCCCAGTATTTCCTGTTTCTTTGGTAGCAAGATTATACATTCAGTTGCTTTCTACCTAAAACCTGAAATTCTTGTTTCCCCTCTCTCCCCAATCATTCTAAGACCCGTATCTAATACATTTGACATGTTCACACTGCAATATTTAAAACCGATGACCAACAGTGACCCACTCTATAGCACAGAGAGCTCCCTAACAACTCAAATTTGAGAAGGTATAGGTACATGTATTTGTATACTGAAGCACTTTATGTACACGCGAAACTAATGCCACATTGTTAATCAACTATACTCCAATATAAAATAAAAAGTTAAAAAAAATAAAATGGCAAGAAAAAAGAGAGTGAAAAAATACCTTTGGCTTAAAACTCCATAATTTATTTTGCAATAGTTTTCTTATATTGCATTCTATATTTACCAACCAAGGACACAAATACAGCTCTTACTTTGCTAACACATAACAAAAATAGTGTCACAATAATCTTCCTTTTTAAAACTAGCAATATTTGTCTATTTGAAAGAGAAATTCCACATTATTTTTAGTCACATCTGCCTCTCTGTGACCTCATGGACTGTAGCCCACCAGGCTCGTCTGTCCATGGGATTCTCCAGGAAAAATACTGGAGTGGGTAGTCATTCCTTTTTTCATGGGATCTTCCAGGCCCAGGGCTTGAACGTGGGTCTTCCACATTGAAGACAGATTCTTTACTATCTGAACTACAACTTCTTTGCTAAAACAAAAAAACAGTACACCATGATCAAATGTCCCCCCTTTGCAGTTAGGATAACTCAAAATATGTGGAACACTATGCTGCCTGGCTTGTTCAACTCTCACTGTACTGGTTCTTGCTACATCTCACATACCCACATCTTCCTTTTCCTCTCTGTCCTTTCCTTCCATCTTCCACCATATCATGCCCAATGCTTGATCAACATAAAGTGTGATGGTTTAAAACTCTCTCCCCATCCCCAAATTCACTCATCTGGCCACTCCTCTTTAACCATGTCCCTGCTTAGAGGTCATCTTTTAAAATTGCATGATCTCTACCATGACCACCTATTTAATTTTTTTTTCATTTTTAATATCTATTTTTATTTTTTTAAAATATTCTTTTATTTTTTTCCATTTATTTTTATTAGTTGGAAGCTAATTACTTTACATCATTACAGTAGTTTTTGTCATACATTGAAATGAATTAGCCATGGATTTACATGTATTCCCCATCCCGGTCCCCCCTCCCACCTCCCTCTCCACCCCATCCCTCTGAGTCTTCCCAGTGCACCAGGCCCGAGCACTTGTCTCATGCATCCAACCTGGGCTGGTGATCTGTTTCACCCTAGATAATATACATGTTTCAATGCTGTTCTCTTGAAACATCCCACCCTCGCCTTCTCCCAGAGTCCACAAGTCTGTTCTATACATCTGAGTCTCTTTTTCTGTTTTGCATATAGGGTTATCGTTACCATCTTTCTAAAGTCCATATATATGTGTTAGTATACTGTAATGGTCTTTATCTTTCTGGCTTACTTCACTCTGTATAATGGGCTCCAGTTTCATCCATCTCATTAGAACTGATTCAAACGAATTCTTTTTAATGGCTGAGTAATATTCCATGGTGTATATGTCCCACAGCTTCCTCATCCATTCGTCTGCTGATGGGCATCTAGGTTGCTTCCATGTCCTGGCTATTATAAACAGTGCTGTGATGAACATTGGGGTGCACGTGTCTCTTTCAGATCTGGTTTCCTTGGTGTGTATGCCCAGAAGTGGGATTGTTGGGTCATATGGCAGTTCTATTTCCAGCTTTTTAAGAAATCTCCACACTGTTTTCCATAGTGGCTGTACTAATTTGCATTCCCACCAACAGTGTAAGAGGGTTCCCTTTTCTCCACACCCTCTCCAGCATTTATTGCTTGTAGACTTTTGGATAGCAGCCATCCTGACTGGAATGTAATGGTACCTCATTGTGGTTTTGATTTGCATTTCTCTGATAATGAGTGATGTTGAGCATCTTTTCATGTGTTTGTTAGCCATCTGTATGTCTTCCTTGGAGAAATGTCTGTTGAGTTCTTTGGCCCATTTTTTGATTGGGTCATTTATTTTTCTGGAGTTGAGCTGGAGGAGTTGCTTGTATATTTTTGAGATTAATCCTTTGTCTGTTGCTTCATTTGCTATTATTTTCTCCCAATCTGAGGGCTGTCTTTTCACCTTGCTTATAGTTTCCTTTGTTGTGCAAAAGCTTTTAAGTTTCATTAGGTCCCATTTGTTTATTTTTGCTTTTATTTCTAAAATTCTGGGATGTGGGTCATAGAGGATCCTGCTGTGATTTATGTCGGAGAGTGTTTTGCCTATGTTCTCCTCTAGAAGAAGCGTTCCATGAAAAGTCACTCTGTGCAATGTTTCTGTTTTGTATTTTTTGTAGCACCTATGAAAAATTATTAACACCATATTTTTGAAGTTAAATGATTGGTTCACTCCCTCTTCTAGAAGATAGACTCCAGCAGAGCAAGAGTTTCTGTCTTTTGTCACTTTTGTTTTCATCTAGGATGGCTTCTGGCAGAGAAGAGAAAAAGATCCCCTGGAAAAGAGAAAAAAATTAGGATTTTTTTTTTTAATTTTCTGGAATCACATGTATAAAACATGTGAACTAGGTAAAAGAAGATCACTTAATTGCCGTGTCTTCTACATGGTCATGACTATGTAGAAAGTCTGCTTCAGCATATTCCTGAGTTTCTACTTTCTGAGAAAATATTTATATGCCTTCAAGTACCAAGAATAAAGTCCAGTGGCAGAGATAAAATCAGTTTGTAGAAATTATGATGATTAAATTCAACTGTGCTTGCTAGCATCTCTCTAACTCTTTCTCAGCCAGTAAGAAAAACATAATTAACAGCTATGACAAAGTTTTTGACATCTTTTTGGAAGTTCCATGGTGAACAATAACAAAATCCAGAGATAATGTTTATTGCTGTTTCCTGAAGCTCAGACAATAAGAAAGTTAATTACTGACAGCTGATTTGAAAGTTTATGTTATTATGTGCTCCAAACTAGCTGATGGTATGGAAATATTTATCTCTTGTGCAAATATCTTAAAGAGACAAACCAACTGAAGAAGTTGCCAGATTGGACACTAGTTGATATTTTAATGCTTTCTACTTGGTTAGCTAAACCTTAAACACTTTTAGTATGTATGTATGTTAGTCACTCAGTTGTGTTCAACTCTTTGTGATTACATGGATTGTAGCCTGCGAGACTCCTCTGTCCATGGAATTCTCCAGGCAATACTCTTTTCTTATATACTCCTAAAGGTCAGCTCCCTGACCAAGGATGGGTGTTAAGGCACCCATTAAAAATGTGTCCCAGGACAATATATAGTCAGAAGGCCAGAAAGTGACTATTCTAACCTCAGTTTTGTATGGATGCTCACATTACAATATAAACATCCTTACCAATCTGATTGCTATTTTCCTGGTTTATTTGTAGAGATATGATATTTTATTAATCAATGAAAGGGGAAGAAAAGTCCACATAGTTCCAAAACAGAGCTATGAGGGCTGAAATATTTTTTTGGGAATGTCAAGTGATTGAAATAATCACATATCCTCAATTATAAGTAGTTATAATGGTAATAATAAAAAAAATACTACAACTAATATGGGCTTCCCTTGTAGCTCAGTTAGGAGAAGGAAATGGCAACCCCTCCAGTATTCTTGCCTGGAGAATCCCATGGACAGAGGAGCCTGGTGGGTTATAGTCCATGGGGTCAAAAGAGTCAGACACGACTTAGTGACTAAACCACTACCACCACTACTAATATGTATCCAGTACAATTATCACTTTGTATAAAAATCTCATTTAAATAGCAAGAATTATATGTGTGTGTGTGTGTGTGTGTGTGTGTGTGTGTGTGTGTAATATAAGGGCTTCCCTGGTGACTCAGCTGGTAAAGAATCCACCAGCAATATAGTAGACCAGGGTTCTATCCCTGGGATGGGAAGATCCTCTGGAAAAGGAAATGGCAGCCCACTCCAGTATTCTTGCTGGGAAATTCCATGGACAGAGAAGCCTGACTGGCTACAGTCTGTGGAGTTTCAAGAGTCAGACACTACTTAGCAACTAAACCACCATAAAATATAAATTTACCAGAAATGTCTCAAAAATCCCCAAGCACAAAAGGAATTGATATTAAATTCTTTCATTTTCTGAAGAATGCCGGGTAAGTCTTCTATCAATTTAGCACTATCCTCCAATGCCCTGTGTCTCATTTTCCTCCTGGCCAGTTTACATTCTACGGTTGCAGCTCATGGAGGCCAATGACCCCAACTTCCTCTTTCATTTTCCCCCCAATAATATGCAGTCAATAAAATCACAGTCTTGCTTACACCTAACTGTCCCGATCTCCTGCTCAGCTGCTCCACCTCAATGCACTTCAGGGCACTGCTGACGGGATTGCACACGCCTGACAAGCTGCACTTTAAATAAACAATTCAGTCGTATTGTTCAGCATAACAGGAACCCAGACTTCACAGAAATGTCACCATCATGAAAGAAGAAAAGAAAAAAGAGGCTGAAGAACTGAGCTCTATTCAAGGAGAATAAAAAGACACGACTAAAAATTATGTGCAGTCCTTTCTCAGATCCTGAATCAAACAACAAGCCAAGGCTACAAAGTTCATTATTATAGGAATGTTAGATACATCTGCGTGCAGACTCCATATCAGACTGTAGTATTGTATAATTGAAGAAGGAAATGGAGACCCACTCCAGTATTCTTTGCAGGAGAATTCCATGGACAGCGGAGTCTGGCAGGCTTCCATCCAGGAGATTGCAGAGTCAGACATGAATGAAGCACACACACACACACACAAACCTATAAATATTATAAATACAATATACTAATGTGTGTTATTTATCAGATAATGTAAATGTTACATTCCTGAGGGTAGTAATTACACTGTGATGATGCAGAAGAAGGTTCCTATTAAATTGTCAGCAGATTTACGGAGGAGTAGAGGGGTGAGAATTTAATCCACAAGCCATAGAAGGACATTGCTGAAGGACTGAGCAGAGATGCCACTCAGAGCAAAAGAGACAAAAGGGTGATGAAATGAACATGAGAGTCACTAAGAAAAGGCCGACCTGCTAGGAGCCCAGGCCCAGCAAGGCCCGCCCTGTCCTGTCTGGACGCACTCAGGGGCCCAGCCCAGGTCCCAACTGAGAGGGAAGGTGCTTCCTGGGGAGCCAGTGTGAATTCTGAGGCTGCTGAACAAGGCGGATGTTACGTGAGTCCTCACAGGTCATTCATAGGGTTGTTTTCCACAATGAGAGTCCCTAGCGCACTTATGAAGCCCCTAGAATTTAACAATGCAGTTCTTAATTCTTAAGGCTATTAATAATCTTGTTAGTAATGCTGATTCTATAAATCTAGAATTGCCTAAGAACTGGCATTTTAACCAGAAACCAGGTGATTTTTATGCAGATGATAAAGTTTCTCATAGATTTATTTTTTCATATATCTAATTTATTTTTTTCTATATGGTTTTGTGACTGTTCTCAATATGGTTATATTTTTCTTCCTGACCGTATTGAAAATACTGCTGCTGCTGCGGCTAAGTCGCTTCAGTCGTGTCCGACTCTGTGCGACCCCATAGACGGCAGCCCACCAGGCTCCCCCGTCCCTGGGATTCTCCAGGCAAGAACACTGGAGTGGGTTGCCATTTGCCTCTCCAATGCATGAAAGTGAAAGGTGAAAGTGAAGTCGCTCAGTCGTGTTGAACTCTTAGCGACCCCATGGACTGCAGCCCATCAGGCCCCTCCGTCCATGGGATTTTTCCAGGTAAGAGTGATGGAGTGGGTTGCCACTGCCTTCTCCATACTGAAAACAGTCATCCCTATATTGCATTTGGGCTCTCAGGTGACTCAGGGGTAAAAATCTGCCTGCCAATGCAGGAGACTTGAACTCCATTCCTGGGTCAGGAACATCTCCTGGAGAAGGAAATGGCAACCCACTCCAGTATATTCTTGCTTGGGAAATCTCATGGAAAAGGAACCTAGCAGGTTACAGCACGTGGGATCACAAAAGTCAGACATAGTTTGATGCCTAAGCAAGAACAAAATTTTGCATTTCCTGTGGCCTTTAGCACAATGCTTGGGATGTATTTCATGCTGTATAGATATTTATGATTATAATCTATTACCTTTATATTAAACTTCCAGTTACCCACAGTATATTTATATAAAATGATGTTTTCCCAGTTGGTAGGGCAGGGGCCAACCTCATTTTCCATATAAAAAAAAATTGAAATTTTAAATAGCATACTTATAATCTCACTTCCTTGGAGAAGAAAAGGACATTCTTGCCTGAAAAATCCCATGGACAGAGGATGTTACTGTAGTTTTATGTCTTAAATTACTCACTTCACACAAATATTGGTTAATGGCTAACAGAATAAACTCCTCCTGAGGGCAGATGCTTCTATATCCCTAGCACCTAGAAATATGTCCAGTGAGAACAAAAGCTAAAGAGAGAGAAAGAATGCTGTTGTTGTTTATTTACTGAGTTTAGTTACTGACTCTTTGCGACCTCACAGACTATAGCACACCAGGCTCCTCTGTCCAGGGGATTACCCAAGCAAAAACACTTGACTGGGTTGTCATTTCTTTCTCCAGAGGATCTTCCCAACACAAGGATCTAACTCTCATCTCCCACATTGGCCGGCTGATTCTTTACCTCTGAGCCACTAGGGAAGCTCAGAGAAATAATTTAAAAAAAAAAGAAAGAAAGAATGGTGAGGAAAGGAAGCAAGGCTAAATGTAAACTAAAATATGCCTAGAATTCTTTTGTCCAAGGGGGAAAAGATATATAGTGTGCCTGGTGTATTTAAGTATAGCTTTATCTTCTTATCTGAAAGTCTTTTGCTAGCCTTAAAAACCCCTAGGTACCTCTTTAGTTTCCATTATACTCCACTGTGAAGCACTTTCCTTACTCTGTAGTGAATTTGAATTAAAGTGCCATATGCTGTTCTGAAGAGCTTGTGTCTATAAAGCATTCATTGCAATTATGGGCACCCTTTTCAAATTCTTGTTGCTGCTGAGTAGTAGAAAAAGAGGCAAATAAACGTTATTGTGAGTGTGAGTGTGCATGCATGTGAGTACACTTTACTGACCTATATCTGTACCTTTGCATATGATTAATATTTTATAATTTAAAACTCTGCATTCAAGTGGGTATATCTTTCCTTTGCTCCCTTGCCTTTAGCTTCTCTTCTCAGCTATCTGTAAGGCCTCCTCAGACAACCATTTTGCCTTTTTGCATTTCTTTTTCTTGGGGATGGTCTTGATAATTGTCTCCTGTACAATGTCATGAACCTCTGTCCATAGTTCTTCAGGCACTCTGTCTATCTGATCTACTCCCTTGAATCTGTTTGTCACTTCCACTGTATAATCATAGGGGATTTGATTTAGGTCATATCTGAATGGTCTAGTGGTTTTCCCTACTTTCTTCAGTTTAAATCTGAATTTTTTAATCAAGAGTTCATGGTCTGAGCCATAGTCAGCTCCCAGTATTTTTTATTTTTATTTTTTTTGCTGACTGTATAGAGCTTCTCCATCTTTGACTGCAAAGAATATAATAGATCTGATTTTTGTATTGGCCATCTGGTGATGTCTATGTGTAGAGTCCTCTCTTGTGTTGTTGGAAGAGGGTGTTTGCTATGACCAGTGCGTTCTCTTGGCAAAATTCAGTTAGCCTTTGTTCTGCTTTATTTTGTACTCCAAGGCCAAATTTGCTGTTACTCCAAGTATCTCTTGGCTTCCTACCTGATGTTGGGAAAGATTGAAAGCAGGAGGAGAAGGGGACTAGAGAAGACCTGATGGTTGGACAGTATTAGTTCAGTTCAGTTCAGTTCAGTTCAGTTCAGTTCAGACACTCAGTCGTGTCTGACTCTTTGCGACCCCATGAACCGCGGCATGCCAGGCCTCCCAGTCCATCACAAACTCCTGGAGTTTACCCAGATTCATGTCCATTGAGTCAGTGATGTCATCCAACCATCCCATCCTCTGTCGTCCCCTTCTCCTCCTGCCCTCAATCTTTCCCAGGATCAGGGTCTTTTCAAATGAGTCAGCTCTTTGCATCAGGTGGCCAAAGTATTAGAGTTTCAGCTTCATCATCAGTCCTTCCAATGAACACCCAGGACTGATCTCATTTAGATTGGACTGGTTGGATCTCCTTGCAGTCCAAGGGACTCTCAAGAGTCTTCTCTAACACCACAGTTCAAAAGCATCAATTCATTGGCGCTCAGATTTCTTCACAGTCCAATTCTCACATCCGTACATGACTACTGGAAAAAACCATAGCTTGGACTAGACGTGCCTTTGTTGACAAAGTAATGTCTCTGCTTTTTAATATGTCATCTAGTTTGATCATAACTTTCCTTCCAAGGAGTAAACGTCTTTTAATTTCATGACTGCAGTCATCATCTGCAGTGATTTTGGAACCCCAAAATTAAAGTTTGCCACTGTTTCCCCATCTATCACTGACTGTATTGGCAGGAGTTTGAGCAAGCTCTGGGAGATGATGAAGGACAGAAAAGGCTGGTGTGTTGCAGTCCATGGGGTCACAAAGTGTCAAAAACGACTTAGGGCCTGAACAACAACAGTCTAAGGATGAGTATAAAGGAAACTTGAGGATTTAGTAACTCTGACAGCCAAATAAACTTGTTTAAATAGCTGTGGCCCATGGGCTTTATTTGCCCATGGTATGTGGAATCTGGACCAGGGATGGAACCTGTGTCTCCTGCATTGGATTCTTATCCACTGTACCACCAGGAAGTCCTAAGCTAAATTTTTGAGTATTGATGAAACCAACAGAAGAAACCCCAGCATTGTGAAACTGAGTCTATCCCTACCAGCTCCCAACTCCCTGCTATAACATGCTTGTATAATTTGAGAATTCTAATTCCATGTAAAATAATCACCACACTGTGATTTCTGGGCCAAGTGGTTGCAGGATGGGACTTCCAAAATATTGCAGTTTGTGTGATAGGTGATGTTACCCATACTTTTTACAGGCTAGAGTCAGGGATGAGGGGCCTCCAGTTCCAAGGACACTCAGGCACTTATCCTAGAACTCCCCTGTCAGCCCATTGGATCGAGCTTCCTCTGGGAAGAGGGAAAAAAGTGTCTCCTTCTTATATAATAAATAGTGAAGGTTGTTCTCCTTATTACTGAAGAACAAAAGAGAAGTTATTTAATCCAGAATAGATGTTTGGTCCAGGATAGGACTATGAGAAAGTAGGGTAGGTATGTAGGTTTGCAGATTGGATGAAATCAAAGGGAGAAACTTGTCTTGGTCTAGGCATTTGTGAATATCTGGAAAGCTTCCCTAATTGTGTTCAAATTAAAATAAAAAAAGTACAAAAGAGATAAAAAAAAACACCTGTCTTAAAATTTTCAGACAGTAGCATGTCATTACCATTGACATTCACACTAGAAGTATTATTCACAGGTAGAACTTGTTTACTTTGGAAACAGGACAGTGTATATGGAATCTGATGCAGAGAAAATATTTCAAAGACACACAAAAGGTATTAATACAAAAGATATTAAGGATTGTAACATTTACCATAAGTGAATTACTCAACATCATAATTATATAGCTATGAATATTTCTAAAACCGTCATTGAAAATTGACTCATCTTTCCTTGCATTCTGGCTTCTGCGTGTGTCTATGCATTTTACACATTATCATATATTGAATATCCTAGTCAATCTACTCTAAAATTCCATTACTTTTATCTTTCTATATAGCCAACGCTTAAGAAAATGTCTTAATGTACATATTAATTTGAAAATACTAACCCCCTTCAAGAAAATAAAAAGCTATATAAAAAATGGAAGCCATACTTAAGCCTATCTTCCAGATAATAGCCATTGTTAATTTACTTTCTCTTTTCCTTTTGGTCAAGCTCATATGCAATGCCAGGTGCATTTTATGAGAAATTGAAATTCCAGTTTTCATGAATATATTACAAAATATCAGTCATATTTCTAAGCATAAAGTTCCAAATACTATGAATCCCCACAGAATAACATTTTGTCAAAACCTAATTAATTTTGAAGTTGTCAGACTTAACAAATTGCAAAATGTTTTTATACTGTTGGGACATGATATCACTACTTAAGTTGAAATAGAGAAACATCTGGCAGATTTTATTAAGACAAGCTTTGAATTATGAAAGTTTTGAATTGAGCCAAGTATTTAGTTTGGCATCTCTCACAAAAATATCACATTCCTGGGTGTATCTCCTTCTCTGTTTCCATATGAGTGCTTGCATGCTAAGTCACTTCAGTTATGTCTGACTCTGCAACCCCATGGACTATAGCCCACCAGGCTCCTCTGTCCATGGGATTCTCCAGGCAAGAATACTGGAGTGGGTTGCCATTTCCTTCTCTAGTTGTTTACATATATAGATAATGAATTCCCTCAGTCAAATCTCCCTCAAGTTTCCATGAAACTTACCAGGTTTTTAATTTGGATTTGAGAAGGTGAGTATAAAACATGTTGTTTCTTGTTTGTTTTTTAACTGTGATTATTACACAAATCACATGAATTGTTATATCAGTTCAGTTCAGTCGCTTAGTCGTGTCTGACTCTTTGTGACCCCATGAGCTGCAGCATGCCAGGCCTCCCTGTCCATCACCAACTCCGAGAGCCCACCCAAACTCATGTCCAGAACTGTTATATATATTTAGCTAAATGAAGTGTTTATATAATATTTGTGAAATGACACTTTTTTTTCCCAGAAATTCCGCTTCTTTATATTTATTATTTATCATGGAGAATATAGGGTAATTTGTTCACTGAACTTGCCTGAGGAGGTTTAACAGAGTTGTGATTTTAGATGGCCCTATGGTCCACTGTTTATGCCCCACTGGAGGTAGTAAATGGTCTCAAAACACAATTTATAAAAACCACCTGTTAGTGAGCAAAAAGCTTGACTCTGAGTTCCTAATAAACATTTAGGAAAAATAATGATCTATACTTTGTTGCACTCTGTTGCTTAGACATGTGACCAAACCCTATCACTAACTGATGGTTGAAAAATGTGTAGTGTCTACACGTCGGGTAACAGGGAAACACACAAGCTCGTCAAGTGGGCTTGGGTTCTATGTTCCCAATTATGCTTCCTTATTATATTTAAATATATCTATACATTTATAGTTTATATATGATAGTAGATATATATATGCATATACATGCATGTGTGTTTGTGAGCACTCATTCATGTCCAACTCTTAGCGACTCTATGAACTATAGCCTGCCAGGCTTCTCTGTCCATGGGATTATCTAGGCAAGAGTACTGGAGTGGGTTGCCATGCCCTCCCTCAAGGGTGCCTTCCTCACCCAGGATTCAAACCCACATCCCCTGCATCTCCTATACTGCAGGCAGATTCTTTACTACTGAGCCACAAGGGAAGCCCTATTCAAAGAAGTATATCTTGGATTAAAGAAGTAAGTCTTACTGAAATTGGACAAGATCACAATCTGTGCCATTATCTGTTATTTTCATCTAACAGTTTGTCATGAGCATTTCTTTTCTTTCTTTCTTTCTTTCTGGTTGGGTTGGGTCGTTGTTGCTGCAAGGGAGTTTCTCTCGTTGCCACAGGCAGGAACTCTGCTCTAGTTTTAGTGCACGAGCTTCTCACTGTGACGGCTTCTCTTGTGGAAATGAGCTCTAGCACGGGTTGCGGCATGTGGGCTCTAGAGCACAGGCTCAGTAGTTGTGGGACACAGGGCTTAGCTGCTGCATGGCATGTGGGATCTTCCAGGAGCAGGGCTGGAACCCGTGCCTCCTGCTTTGGCAGGCAGATTCTTTACCAGTGAGCCACTGAAAGCTGAAAGCTAAAGTCGCTCAGTCGTGTCTGACTTTGTGAGATCCCACGAACCGTCCATGGAATCCTCCAGGCCACAATCCCACTTCTCCAGGGGATTTTCCCAACCCGGGGATTGAACCCAGATCTCCCGCATTGCAGGCGGATTCTTTACCAGCTGAGCCACAAGGGAAGCCCAAGAATACTGGAGTGGGGAGCCTATCCCTTCTCCAGCGGATCTTCCTGACCCAGGAATCAAACCGGGGTCTCTTGCTTTGCAGGCGGATTCTTCACTAACTGAGCTATTAGTGAGCCGCTGGGGATGCCCTCATGAGCATTTTCTTCTGTCACTGAATAATCTGTAATAACCCGATTTTAACGACTCACACTACTACTACTGCTTCTTCTACTGCTACTAGTTACCACCATCACTACTGCTAGTACCACCACCTCTACCAACATCTGTGGCCGTGAGCTTCCCATTTTAGGACAAAGAGACCGAGGCATAAAAAGGATGTGCAGTTCATCAAGGTCACATATAAGTAGCAAATCCCAGGTTTTAGTCCATATTATCTCACTCCAGAACTTTCTCTAATAATCACCCTAACAATGTCTCACAAATGACTTCATAAAATTCCACCTTGAAACTATACCATGATTCATTTGCATGACCATTTAGATGTTTCCAAATTAAGCTTTTGTAAATTGCAATGTAATAAGTAACTTATATATGGTTTTCTTATTGGAAATTAAACTGTTAATGAAGATTTATTATCTAGCATCATAAGCTTTATTGCTGTTATATTTTTTGTATATTTTACTTTAAATATGGATTATGTTAAAGTAGTAAATGCTTACACCATGCTGAATGCTATTAATATTTTTGATGAAAATCATGCAGGTGGTGGTTGTATATACTTTTATAATCATTATTAAAATGACATCAATTTCAGACTGCACAATTTAAATTAGAAAAATTTCTTACAGAAAAAAAGAACAGGAAATGTAGAGGCAAAAATTTTCATAAAGAAAATTCAAGAGAAGAGCTGGAAATAAAATAGGTAAAAAAATCACATCCTCTTTGCACGTTAGGTTTTGAGCCCACGTAGGTCTTGACTCATTTTTAATCTTAACAAAACACACCTTTTTATATTTCTTGATTTGTTAAAGGAGAATTTATTATTAGAAACAAATTTTGCACAGTGATTTTTTGTCTGAACCCTCATTATTCAAAAGATAAAAGGGCATAAAAATGTTCAAATGAGTAGACACCTTTATTAAGAATAAAGTATAACTGTAACTCCCCAGATTTTAATAATAATTTAACATTTTCTTCTTCACTTGTACATATGCAAAAAGCCAGAGATAATTTGTAAAAGCTAGCCTTACTGCAGCTCATATGTTCTTTTGAATATTTTTATTATTCACACCTTCATTAATTTTGTGCATATTTCTCTTTCTTGTATTCATCTTAATTTTTTCAGACTTAATTTTAATTTATCCAGATAATTCTTAATTTTATCATGCCAGTTACATTGATTTTTGAAGTTTCTTTGAATTCTTTCAGAATAGATGGCATATAAGTTAATATTTAGCCTTGATGAGTTCTATCAACCATTGTCTCAGTTCAGAAAGTCTCAAGAATCTTTAACTCAGCTTGCATTAGTTTCAGGTTCACACATGAATTCCATCACTAGTTTTAGTTTTTCAGGATTCAAATCTCTTTCGCTGTTGTTTTTTAGTTACTAAGTCATGCCTGACTCTTTCGCAATCCCATGGACTATAGCACGCCAGGCTTCTGTCCATGGGATTTCCTAGGCAAGAGTAATGGAGTGGGTTGCCATTTCCTTCTTCAGGAGATCTTCTAGACCCAGGGGTCAACCCTGCATCTCCCACATTGGTAGGTGGATTCTTTACCACTGAGCCACCAGGGAAGCCCACAGATCTCTTTTCCTTGACAATAAAGTAACCCTGTGTGAAGAAGCATGTGTTTCAAAGGTGAGAAAAATGGTAGAACAGATATCTTTAACCCTATAGGTATAGCTGATGAGCTATTGATTTTTACAAAAGAAGCAATAATGGAAGAGGTATCTAACTCAGTCCTTGAATTTTGGCAGTGGGTCTCTCCCGTTGGAATAATATTTGGGAGATTTATGCATTTTGCCTCAACCACCACTTTGCTTCCAGGCTACCAAGTGCTAAGCACTATCTGATTATTTGCAGTTCTTTCTTCTTTTGATGATGTCTTTTGTTAGCTCTCAGACTCTATGCTCCACACTATCTTGGAGGTAAACCCTGTACTTCATCTCTTCATTGTTCTTTTTTTTTTTTTTTAAATAGCATTCTTAGTAATAGTCATAGCTCACCTGATGCAAAGAGTTGACTTATTTGAGAAGACTCTGATGCTGGGAAAGATTGAGGGCAGGAGGAGAAGTGGACAACAGAGGATGAGGTGGTTGGATGGCATCACTGACTCAATGGACATGAGTCTGGGTAAACTCCAGGAGTTGGTGATGGACAGGGAGGCCTAGTGTGCTGCAGTCCATGGGGTCGCAGAGAGTCAGACACAACTGAGCAACTGAACTGAACTGAAATGAATTCAAGGATAGAAGATTGGCAAAAAATCAGCATGATAAAATGTTTCTGAAGTTGGCTGTGAACTATTTTATTTATTTTTTCCATCCTTTTGTCTTATTGAGATATAATTGGCATATAGCATTGTGTACATTTAAGTTGCAACATGCTGATTTGACACACTTCCACACTGCATATGATTTCTACCACTGTTGTTGTTGTTCAGTCCCTAATTTGTGTCCAATTCTCTTTTTTTTTTTTTCAGTTGTGTCCAATTCTCTGTGCTCACATAGACTGCAGCATGCCAGGCTTCCCTTTCCTTCACCATCTCTGGACTTTGCTCAGACTCATGTCCTTCGATTTGGTGATGCCATCCCACCATCTCATCCTCTGTTGCTCCCTTCTCACACCCTCAAACTTTCCAAGCATGAAGTTCTTTTCCAATGAACCATAGCATTAATTAACACCACCATCATATTACATAATTATCATTTTTTGTGATAATTGATAGGACACTTAATATTTAGTCTTTCCTATATATAATACAGTGCGTGTGTGTTAAGTTGCTTCAGTTGTGTCCAACTCATTGTGACCCCATGGACCACAGCCTGCCAGGCTTCTCTGTCCATGAGATTCTCAAGGCAATACTGGAGTGGAATGCCATGCCCTCCTCCATGGGATCTTCCCAATCCAGGAATTGAGCACATGTCTCTTACGTCTCCTGCATTGGCAGGTGTGTTCTTTATCTCTAATGTCACCTGGGAAGCCCAGTATAACATGGAATCAAACTATAATCACAATGTTGTGATCAGATCCCCAGAATCTATTAGTCTTCTAACTGCAAGTTTGTATTCTTTAACCAACATATTTCCAATTCCCCAACCTCTCAGCACCTGGTAATCACCACGCTACTCTATGTTTTTGTGAGTTTGCCTTCTTGGATTCTACATGTGCTGTGGTATCACACAGTATTTGTTCTTCTCTGAGCTATTTCACTTAGCATAATGCCTTCAACATTCATCCATTTTGGCACAAACGGCAGATTTTTTTTTCTTTCATGGCTGGCTATTTGTGTGTGTGAGATAGAGGGACAGAGTGACAGAGTGAGAGAGAGATTCTTTATCCATTCATCCCTTGATGAGCATTTAGGTTGTTTTCATAACTTGGCTATCATGAATAATGCTGCAATTACTGTTGCCATCTAGAGATCATGAAGTAAGATAGCAGATTAGATTCAAGGGACTGAGGAGGCTAACCATAAAATAGGAAAGAAAAAAGTTATTAAAATAGTTTAATCAAATCTACAAAAGATGTTTACATTTAAATATCAATTGGTCCGTAGAGTAGAGAGAGGCTTCCCTCATAGCTCAGTTGGTAAGGAATCCACCTGTGATGCAGGAGACCCAACTTCAATTCCTGGGTCAGGAAGATCCGATTGAGAAGGGGTAGGCTACCCACTCCAATATTCCTGGCTTTCCCTGGTGGCTCAGCTGGTAAAGAATCTGCCTGCACTGTGGGAGACCAGGGTTCAGTCCCTGGGTTGAGAAGATCCCCTGGAGAAGGGAAAGGCTACCCCCTTCAATATTCTGACCTAGAGACTTATATGACTGTATGGGGTCGAAAAGAGTTGGACACGACTAAATGGCTTTCATTTTCACAATAGAGAGAATATTTCCTTATATTAAACATTTGACTGTTTAAGATATTTTATATTAATTTTTTGGTTATTTGAATCTCAAAATTTTTGTTTGTTTAACAACCTCTAAACCTAAATTGTTAGTGACCAGAACACTTGCTTCTCTTACTATTTAACTCTAGAAGTTAGAAAGAAGAAATAATTAAATGCATTTATATTTTTCTATGGAAATAAATAATGGGAGAAAAACAACATATAATTCACTATATCAGTACAGTTTGAGTGGATCATATTTCACAAAGCTTTCGTCACTATAAAACAACAATCATCTTCTAATACTACCTCATTTTTATTTATCATTCAAACTTGAATATTGTGAAATCCAAGTGATATATGGATGTGTTCATTTAGAAAGTAGAACAATGAGACTCCATTTTCTAAATAATAAAGACTTTTATTTGTCTTTTGTATGTAATATACGGCCTCTGTAAGCCTTAGAACGTTATCATATCCCTGTGCTTTGCTCAAGCATAATTCCCATTTACTTTGTGATAAACTAGAACAAACTTTAACATTCTATAAATTCCTTGAATAAAGGATGCTGGCTGGATATTTGTGTTTTAAGACACATAAACACTACAGATATAGTATTTTGTATGCTCAGTGGAGTTGACTTGAGTGATTATAGAAAACCAGGAATCTGAAACATAATAAAAATACCTTTGTAAAGTGTATTAAGCTGATTTGTTCTCATGATTGCATCATTGATCACATATTATCACTCTCTCATCCATCTAATGACAAAGAACAGTCACCAAATGCAAAGTCATCAATATAAAAATGTTCCTGCTTATGAAACATTTCAGGATTTGCTATGTGAAAAGAATGAATTGCAATAGAATTCTCACAGGGCTGTCTTATGGCAATCATGAATCAAATGCAAGCACAGGAAACAGCACATTCACTATTTCTATTAAGGTGCTGACCCAGATCTTTACTTAATGTTGAACACTGCTTTCCTGCTGCTCCTGCTGCCCCATATAGATGCTTTAGGGGCAAAACTTGGGATATATTAGTGTTAATGGACAAATCAGAGATGGGATAGGCACTGGATTGATTCCCTTAAGTCTATCACACCTAAGAAATAAACTTTACCATTAAACAGAAATTGTAAAATAACAATAAAATCAATGAAAAAGACAGCCAGCATATGGTTGTATAAGACAATATAAAATTATATTAAATAGGTATTGCTCCTGTTTTTAAAGAGCATTTAAAATATAAAAACACAAATGAATTTTAGTACTTTTTTTTCTTTTCAGCTTTATTGAAATATAATCGATTTACAGTGCCTTACACACTTAAGGTTTGACTTACATACATCATGAAACTTGTACAACTATGGTTTATTTATGTATTTTTATTAATAACTACATTTTAGGGATGAAGGAATTGAGTGTAGCAAAGTTATTTGTCCAGGATCACATGGTAGATATGTTGCTTAGGTCTCTGGTTGGATTCAAAAGCTGTGACCTAGACAACAGTGCTCGAACTTCATGAAAGAAAAATTGTGTGTGTTCTGTTTTGAAAAAGAAACCCTTCTTCCTTCCTCTATGTTATCTCTTCTACTTTCAAATTTTTAACTATTTTATTCCTTTCTTTCAGGAAATTGTATTAAGCCAACATGTTATTTCATCACTGTTCTAAGTATTGGGAAAAGGGCAGTGAACAAGAGAACAAACTCAGAGACTGTTTTTTCATCAAAGAGGAAGAAGTATTCTATTCTTTTCAGTCTCATCTTCAAAGAGGAAGATTAAAAATTAATAATGTCCCAAGTCATTTAATTTTGTATTTCTAACATATTGCGAACCGATTTTCTGTTTTACTATTGAGTGCATTTTGGTATTTATTCAATGGCTTTAGAAGATGCAGGTTAAGAAATCAAAGATCCAATCTCGAAGTGAAAACATTCCCCATGGGCATCTATTATATTTACAACACAGTAGCCAGTGAGTTATATGGTTGCTAGGATTTTTTGTTGTCATGTGAAACTTCCCATTCTTATCTTTCTTTTCCAAGCCTGGACTGTAAATATTTAAGCATTGGGAAGGCTTGTTAAGTAAAGGGATAATTTTACATTTAATGTTCAACTTGTGGCCTATTACTTTAGAAAATTTCTGAAAAATATGGATAAAGCACATTGGCCTACATTAATAGCTGTAGTTGAAGATTTACTATCATTTTTGTAGTTATTTATAAGCTTTTGGTGACTGCTTTTTCTCCCTCTCATTTTCTTTATGTTACTTACTTCTAGAAGACTGCATTATTTTTAAAATTGTTCCTTCAGAATTTCATTCAGCCTTTGACAGTTCATCTCTAATTTTTAGGTTTCTTCTTAATAGTAATGATGTGTCTCTCACTGTATTACCAAGAATATTCAATTTACTGCCATTTGACAATTTAAAAAGAAATAGCTCACTACACATGCCTTATCTTTTCATTCAGAACACAATTCAATGCCATGCATTTTTGGTTCTTTTCAGACTTTGATGCAGTATTCTGTATTCTTAATATGGGATTTTTAGTCCATTATTGTTGTGAAAACCAGCTAAAAGATTCAAATTAATTTTATTCTATATATAAGATAAAAATATTTATCTATTATCAAAGTAGAGATTTTTAAATAGAATACTATCTGCAGTAAAAGCAAATATTATTATTGAGCTTTTATTATTACAATTAAGTGTTGAGTGATTTATGTTTATTAGTTCTCACATTAAGCTTATGGTGTAGATATTACTGCTATATAAATTTTATTAATTACAATATTGAGGAAGAAAGAGATTGAGTAAAGACCAAGACCCCACTGTTGGCAAGTCAAAGAGATCTGGTTCTGTAAAGTACTGCCTCCACTGGCAAACTATGCTGAATTCTAAATTGCTGACTTATCTGACTTAAAGATAGACACTTACCTTTTTAGCATGTTTTCACACATCACGATCAGCCACTAAACTAACTTTTGAAAATCCCAGACTTAAATGACTTAAAGAAAGGAAAATCACTGCTGTACTCATTTCATATAAAAATATTGAGTGCTCAATTCATTTCCACATAGTGGTCGCACAGGAAAACATGTAAATGCTACTGGAGAGAGAATATCCACTTAACTGGATCTTCCTTTGTAATGCTGGAAGTTCTTTTTTTCATTGAACTTTTTTTTTTAAAGATGGTTGAGCATTTTTACCTTAGAAAAGACTTGACACGATTAAAATAGATATATGGATCATGAAGGAAGTTTCTATAGGAACAGAAAAAGCACAAAAGAGAGAAGCACAAAAATGTAAACTTCAATTCACACTGAAAGATGTATTTATTCTATTTATAAACCTAATACCATATTGGAGTCAATGCTAATTTCCATCTTCAACATTTTCTAGTTGTCTTAAAAAGCCCATATATTGTTGATTTTTGAAATATAATTGAAGTAGAAATGTTTCTTTTTTCTACCATGAAAGGGAAACTTTAACAACTCAGGGGGGAAAAAAAGGCATGTAGTTAAGTTTTTATGTACTTATCCCTCCCTCTTTCCGCCCAGAGTTCAACTTCCTATGAAGTCTACAGTGTGTGATACACCCTGGAATACTCAACCCAGGAGTACATCTATGCTCATTTACCACAGTTCTGAGCAGATATCCAAGACACTTTTCTATGTAGAGCTATTATATATTTTGATCTTGTTGTTATTCAGTATTTAATTTGTATCTGATTCTGTGACCCCATGTGTTGCAACACACAAGGCTCCTCTGCCCTCCAATATCTCCTGGAGTTTGCTCAGATTCATGTCTACCAATTCAGTGAATTCATCCAACCATCTCAGCCTCTGTCATCCCCTTCTCCTCCTGCCCTCAGTCTTTCCCAGCATCAGGGTCTTTTCCAATGGGTGGACTCTTCACATCAAGTGGCCAAAGTATTGGAACTTCAGCTTCAGGATCAATCTTTTCAGTGAATACTCAGGGTTGATTTCCTTTTGGATGGACTGGTTGGATCTCCTTGCTGTCCAAGGGACTCTCAAGAGTCTTCTCCAAGGACACAATTAAAAAGCAACAATTCTTTGGTTCTCAGCTTTCTTTATGGTCCAACTCTCACATCTGTACATGACTACTGGGAAAACCATAACTTTGACTAGATGGACCTTTGTTGACAAAGTGATGGTTCTGCTTTTTAATATGTTGTCTAGTTTATCATAGTTTTCCTTCTAAGGAGCAAGCATCTTTTAATTTCATGGCTGCAGTCTCCATTCACATTAATTTTTGAGACCAAGAAAATAAAATCTGTCATTATTTTCACTTTTCCCCCTCCTATTTGACATGGAGTGATGGGACTGGAAGCCACAATCTTATTATTTTTTTTCTTTCTTTCTTTTTTTAATGTTAAGTTTTAAGCCAGCCTTTTACTCTCCTCTTTCACCCTCCTGCATCGACAGGCAGATTCTTTACCACTGAGCCCCTGGGAAGCCTTCTTTTTTCTCAACTACTAGTAAAGCCTCCTCAGACAACCACTTTGCCTTCTTGCATTATTTTTTCTTTGGGATGATTTTGGTCACTGCTTCCTGTACAATATTTTGAACCTCCATCCATAGTTCTTCAGGCACTCTCTCTACCAGACTGAGTCTCTGGAATCTCTTTGTCACTTCTGTATAATCACAAGGGATTTATGTCATACCTGAATGGTCTAGTGATTTTCACTATTTTCTTCCATTTAAGTCTGAATTTGCATTAAGGAGCTCAAGATCTGAACTGGTCAGTTCCAGGTCTTATTTTCGCTGGCTATATAAAGCTTCTCCATCTTCAGGCCAAGAACAGAATCAGTCTGATTTCAGTATTGACTATTTGGTGACGTCTATGTGTAGAGTCATCTCTT
This sequence comes from Odocoileus virginianus, assembly GCF_023699985.2. Lineage (NCBI taxonomy): Eukaryota > Metazoa > Chordata > Mammalia > Artiodactyla > Cervidae > Odocoileus > Odocoileus virginianus. The sequence goes on along the minus strand of NC_069687.1, from coordinate 16,664,265 downwards.
GCGTTGTTACAAAAGGGTATTTTCTCGGACTATGTGTTCTCTTGACAGAAATCTGTTAGCCTTTGCCCTATTTTATTCTGAACTCCAAGGCCAAACTTACCTGTTTCTTATCTCTTGATTTCCTACTTTTGCATTCCAATTCCCTATGATGAAGAGGACATCTTTTTTGGTGTTAGTTCTAGATGGTCTTGTAAATCTTGATAGAGCTGATCAACTTTAGCTTCCTTGGCATCAGTGATTGGGGATTAGATTTGGATTACTGTGATGTTCAATGGTTTGCCTAGGAAATGAACTAAGATCATTCTGTCATTTTTAAAATTGCACTCAATTACTGCATTTCAGACTCTTTGCTGACTAAGAGGGCTACTCCCTTTTTTCTAAAGAATTCTTTTTCTGTTTTGCATATAGGGTTATCGTTACCATCTTTCTAAATTCCATATGTATGTGTTAGTATACTGTAATGGTCTTTATCTTTCTGGCTTACTTCGCTCTGTATAATGGGCTCCAGTTTCATCCATCTCATTAGAACTGATTCAAATGAATTCTTTTTAATGGCTGAGTAATATTCCATGATGTATATGTACCACAGCTTCCTCATCCATCCGTCTGCTGATGGGCATCTGGGTTGCTTCCATGTCCTGGCTATTATAAACAGTGCTGCGATGAAGATTGGGGTGCACGTGTCTCTTTCAGATCTGGTTTACTTGGTGTGTATGCCCAGAAGTGGGATTGCTGGGTCATATGGCAGTTCTATTTCCAGCTTTTTAAGAAATCTCCACACTGTTTTCCATAGTGGCTGTACTAAATTTGCATTCCCACCAACAGTGTAAGAGGGTTCCCTTTTCTCCACACCCTCTCCAGCATTTATTGCTTGTAGACTTTTGGATAGCAGCCATCCTGACTGGCGTATAATGGTACCTCATTGTGGTTTTGATTTGCATTTCTCTGATAATGAGTGATGTTGAGCATCTTTTCATGTGTTTGTTAGCCATCTGTATGTCTTCCTTGGAGAAATGTCTGTTGAGTTCTTTGGCCCATTTTTTGATTGGGTCATTTATTTTTCTGGAATTGAGCTGGAGGAGTTGCTTGTATATTTTTGAGATTAATCCTTTGTCTGTTGCTTCGTTTGCTATTATTTTCTCCCAATCTAAGGGCTGTCTTTTCACCTTGCTTATAGTTTCCTTTGTTGTGCAAAAGCTTTTAAGTTTCATTAGGTCCCATTTTGACTCAGAAGTATAGAACAGACTTGTGGACTCTGGGAGAAGCCGAGGGTGGGATGTTTCAAGAGAATAGCATTGAAACATGTATATTATCTAGGGTGAAACAGATCACCAGCCCAGGTTGGGTGCATGAGACAAGTGCTCGGGCCTGGTGCACTGGGAAGACCCAGAGGGATCGGGTGGAGAGGGAGGTGGGAGGGGGGACCGGGATGGGGAATACATGTAAATCCATGGCTAATTCATTTCAATGTATGACAAAAACTACTGTAATGATGTAAAGTAATTAGCCTCCAACTAATAAAAATAAATGGAAAAAAAAATAAAGAATTCTTGTTCACAGTAGTAGGTATGATGGTCATCTAAATTAAATTAATCCACTCCTGTCCATTTCAGTTCACTGACTCCTGAGATGTTGTGTTCAATCTGGCCATCTCTTGCTTGACCATGTTCAATTTACCTTGATTCATGAACTTATCATTCCAGGTTTCTAGGCAATATTGTTCTTTATAGTATCAGGCTTTACTTTCACCACCAGACACACCCATAGGTGAGCATTGTTTCTGCTTTGGCCCAGCTGCTTCGTTCTTTTCTGGAGATATAAGCAATTGTACTCTGCTCTTTTCCAGTTGAATATTGGACACCTTCTGGCCTGCCTCCCTGGTAGCTCATATGGTTAAGAATCTTCTTGCAGTGCAGGAGACCTAAAATCAATCCCCTGGTCAGGAAACTGTCCTGAAAAAGAGAATGGCAACCCACTCTAGTATTCTTGTCTGGAAAATTCCATGAACAGAAGCACTTGATGGGCTACAGTCCATGAGTTGCAAAAAGGCAGACTTGACTGAAAGATTAACACTTTAAGTTTCACTTTTTGGTCTGCGGGACTCATCTTCTGGTGTCATATCTTTTTGCCTTTTCATACTGTTCATAGCATTTTCATGGCAAGAGTACTGGAGTGGGTTGCTGTTTTCTCCTCCGGTGGACCAAGTTTTGTCAGAATTCTTGAAGACTAGAGTCTTGATTGACTCTGCATGGCATGGCTGATAGTTTCATTGAGTTATGAAGCCCCTTTACCATGACAAGGCTGTGATCCTTGAAGGGGTTATGTTTCTTAGTTTGATACAATCTAACACCATCCACGCTGGCACACTCTTTCCAATGAAAAACAAACAAGCAACTGCCTTCTGGTTTCTTGGACTTGAATTTTGTTATAATTAAAATTCTTATTATCTGCATATATTTTATTAATCCCCCTTTAAATTTGCTTTAAATGAAACTAGTTATTCCATTAAATCCACATTCCTTTTTTCCCGAAATGTAAGTGTTTGAGTGTATTTTTTTTTTTTTTTTATTCTCCATGTGGCTGAAGATGGAATAAATTTCTTAGAATGCATTGCTTCTTCCTGGATATTATTTCCAGTAATTATACCCTCTTTAATGCTATACATGAGATAATATGCGTACTCTCTTTCATGGCTGCACTAATCTATCATATTTCCAGAATTCAGCTATTACATAAAATATTTTATTGTCTTGATTTACTGTCTTTTCATGATGGCTCCAGCACACCTGAATTACAGTTAGGCATTCCTACAAAGTAGGTCCAGACTTAATGCACCTAACACTCTCTACACTCTCACACTCTCTACCTAACACACTGCTACATCATTTTTCTTGATCTTCTACATCTCAGTTAATGGCCGCATCACTTCTTAGCATAATCAGAATCTGGGAGGCTTCTCTGACACATCGTTGACTTCATCCCTTACTCATCAACAAGTACTATAACAGGTAGACAGGTAGGGGCTTCTAGGTCATTTTAAGTAGTCTGTATCTTATTCTGATAATAATTGTAATCTACTGAACATTTTTAAATCTTGAAAAGGGTTTGACTATTGAATACACCTCTGTTGCTAATCCATAGAGAACTGGCTAGAGTGGATAGCCGATGGAAGTTGGAAGATCTGGGCGGAGGAGGGGGGATGTCTATTTCAAAATCAAAAGGAAATGAAAAATTGGTCCAGACTTGGGTGATTGCAGTATAATAGATGAGAATTGGATAGTCCTCCAGGTGTTCATGCCAATCTGGTCACACAGGTTTCCTTGCATATTCTGAAATACAGAGAGCTGACTCTTGCATTAGGAATTTTCCCTTTGTTGCTCTCTTTACTCTGACAATATTCTCCAGTTCTTTTCAGGGTATCACTTGCTTTCTTAACAGTCAGTTCAAATATCACCTAAGAGAAGCCATTTTGGGGTATATTTAAATACTTCCTATCAATCACAATCTGTTACACAACCTGTTTTTATTTATCTTATAAATGTGATAGGTATATCATTATATATGATATCATTAATATATGTTCATGTATATATACACATTGGGCTTCCCAGGTGGTGCTAGTGGTGAAGCACCTGCCTGCCAATGCATTTGAATGCACAAATATTATAAATATAATAACTACTATATTTATTTATTTCATATATTTATAATTTAATAACTCATATACTCCAGGCTTTTGATTATTATTTTTAACAAGAATCTTTAGCACCTATAGCATTGAAAAAGTACATGATTTTCAAACAATGATTGAAAGAATGGACAGTTTATTACACTTGGACTTAGAGAAAATGGTAGAAAATAATTAAATAAGGGTGATTTCTACATCTTTATTTTGTAGTTGAGAAAAGCCTGGAGAAAATAGGCAACATATTTAATATAACCAAATTATCTCATATTGTATTATTTGAATGCTCAGCCGTGTCCAATTCCTAATGACACTTGAACTGTAACCTGCCAGGCCCTTCTGTCCATGGAGTTTCCCAGGCAAGAATACAGGATTGGGTTGCCATTTCCTCAACCAGGGGATCTTCCCAAACCAGGCATTGAATTTATGTCTCCTACCTTTCCCATATTGCAGGAAAATTCTTTACCACTGAGTCAATGAGGACCCTCACAAATTAGCCAGGCCTTAAGCAATTTTTCAATTCCAAGTCTGTACTATTTTATATGATGCATAAAGCATGTACACACACACACACACACACACACACACACACACACACACATATGTAATGTGGCTCAGACCATAAAGAATCTGCCTGCAGTGTGGGAGATCTGGGTTCAGTCCCTGGGTTGGAAAGATCCCTGGGAGGAAAACCTGACAACCCACTCCAATATTCTTGCCTGGAGAATCTCATGGACAGAGGAGCCTGGTGTGCAAAAAGTTTGACCCAACGAATGATTAAGCACAGTATGCATATATATATACACATGTGTATATATATATACACATATGTATATATATATATATATATAGTAAGTGGAAAGATTGTAGGTTATGGAATAAAATGTATCTGACTAAAAATTCCATAACCATCTGTTTTTAAACTATGAGATCTTGGGGAGATCATTTAAACATTTTGAGTCTCAGTTATTTAATCTTTTAGATAACAATAACTACATTTTCCTAGCAAATTTTTGCCAAGATTTATCAACTCTCTACGGGAAGTAGCTGATAATGGAGACATGTCGCTACAATTTTATATGTGGTAGTTTTCTGGTGTTGCTCTTGGTTATCACAGCTACTTTGAGCTCAAGAGGCTATAATTGGTCAAACATTTTTTTCTATAAATTAGTTCTCTAATAGTGGATCATATTTTCATATTTTTCAGCATAGCTACCTTGTAAAATTATGCCAGAAATGAATTACATATGATTTATAGGAAAACTAATTTGCATTTTATTACCATGTGTTTGAAGTGTGGTTCTGTATACCAAAATAAATTATATGTTTGTTTTTAAATTGAACAATCCTTATGCCAAGAAATTAATCAAATCACATCTTTCTCTTTTCATTTGAACTGCTTGCTATGAATTTATTCAATTGTATTAGTTTCCACTCTATTGTTGTTATCTAATCCTGATTTAGATTTTTTTCTTTCACTAACACATATGCTGCTTAAGAGTAGATGGCTATTATTGTTTTTCTCAACAAGTTCTGATGTGGAGTTTATTTACATTAGTCCCATGTTGTTTGTCCTAACTGAAAGCACCTTCTGTAGGGTATATTCAGGGCATGTATTTTAGCTTGTGTAGTGCAGAGATCTTCCCACACAACTCCAACTGTCGAAAAGCAGGCATTTCATTGTGTGTGGGAGTGTTGTCTGACAGCCTAATGGATAAATGACATATTTAAATGAAATTACTGTATTAAAGATCTTTGTCTAAAGCATTTTAGGGTTACTCTATTCCCTATAGTAAATGACATATTTTAGAAACTTGAAGCTGGTGTTCCTTGTGTAAGCTGTCAATTTTAGTTTCAGAAACTACAGCATTCAGAAGTCAATGCTATAAGCTTTTTATGTATTTTGTACATTTGTTAAGTTTTATTGCATTAATAGCTATTAGGATTCTATCACACATTTGTCCCTAACAAAAATAAGTGATAATTGATATTGGATTTCTCGTTAAAGAGGTTAATAAGAACAAATCAAGCTAGATATAGCTTTGGGCTTTCCAGGTGACACTAGTGGTAAAGAACCTGCCTGCCAGTGCAGGAGACATAAGAGATGCAGGTTCGATCTGTGTGTCAGGAAGATCCCCTGGAGGAGGAAATGGCAACCCACTCCAGTATGCTTGCCTGGAGAACCCCATGGACAGTGGAACCTGGCAAGCTACAGACCATAGGGTCACAAAGAGTTGGGCATGACTGAAGTGACTTAGCATGCATGTAAATATAACTTATTGTTGACATTCCTCATTAGAAACTCCTAATTCTTTTGGTTTCTCTGGTACTACACAGCTTTCTTTTTTAGACACTGTAACTAGCTCTTCTCCTGATTGGCTTTCTCTTCCTCTTCCTTAAAGATTTAGTTCTTGGTTATATTCTCTATTATCTGCATCTCTACTGCCCTCATCCAGAAACTATGCTGGATTCAAATATTTAATCATTGCCTCTCTGTGGATGCATATTTTACAGTAATAGGAAGATTAGATCTTCCTTCTGTCTCAGAATGTTGTCCATCACTCTCTACAGGAACATCTTATTTAGAAATGGATAAATCCAATAACAGCTAGATAGAATATTTCTTGGAGCAAAAACAACTACTACCACAACACCAAAATCTTGGCCTTGATCATTCTATTTGTAAAGTAGTACTGGGGGAGTTACTGCGGGGTAAAACTGAAGTCAGATGCTTCTGCTATGTTATCAATGTGTGTTAATCCCTCCTGTGAAATGCCTGCCACAAGGACTGGCATGTATGTGTATGTACATTTTCATGCTTGTCTTTACCATCTATTAAAACACACATTCACGCATGGGCTAGTTACATCAAGTCTAAGATGACATTGATTTTGACCTGTGCCACTGTTTTATCTATTACTAAGAAAGAAATTGAATTAAGTTTATTAATTAAATTCTGGCAAGCAATCAATTCTAAGATATATTTTAATTTTAAATATATAAAATATGAAAATTCATGAAACAAGGTCAGCTTATACTATATATCATAGTTCCACAGACAGGGTCTCTCAAGATTGATACAAAGAATTATTTGACCTGGGCTTTATCCAGTGCTTCCCTTGTGGCTCAGCAGGTAAAGAATCCACCTGCAATGAGGGAGACCTGGGTTTGATCCCTGGGTCGGGAAGATCCCCTGGAGAAGGGAAAGGCTACCCACTCCAGTATTCTGCCTTGGAGAACTCCATGGACTGTATAGTTCATGGGATCACAAAGAGTTGGACACCACTGAGAGACCTTCACTTTCACTTTCCCTTATCCAGTAGCTCTAAAGAAGAATCTGCTTCCAACAAAATTCAGATTGTTAGAAGAATTCAGTTCCAGGGGTTGTAGGACCAAGGCCCTTGTTTCATTGCTGGCTGTCTACTGGGAGTCATTTTCAACTTTTAGAGGCCATTTGATTCCCTGATTCATGCCTCCTTCATCTTTGAGTTCAGCAACAGCAAGTCATCCCCTTTCAGCATTATCTCTCCTACCTCCAGCAGGAGAAAGTTCTCTGTAATTAATCTGGGTCCAACTGGATAGTCCAGGGTAATGCATCCTATCTTTCAAGTTCATTCAAAGTACCTTTGCCAAATGAAGTCATTTATTCACATGTTCAGAAATTAAGTTGTGGACATAATTGGGAGGACCATTTCTGCCTAATATACACACATATACACACATATATGCAAACATTTTAAAAACCAAAATGTACTGTAATTAAGGTCCCCTCCCCTTTCCCTATCTGATGATGTAATTGAAATTATAATTTTGCATCTTGTGCATTTCGTTACACATTCTAGGAAGACTAAAGTTAGCATCCTACAGAGAATGAATCATATTTATATATGCCTCAGGGAAATCATTCACTCAATCTACACACTGTATTACGTAACTATTAGAGCTAGGTTTTGTGAGAATTCTTGTCATTAAATAACTGCTGCTGCTGCTGCTAAGTTGCTTCAGTCATGTCTGACTCTGTGTGACCCCATAGACGGCAGCCCACCAGGCTCCCCCGTCCCTGGGATTCTCCAGGCAAGAACACTGGAGTGGGTTGCCATTGCCTTCTCCAATGCATGAAGGTGAAAAGTGAAAGTGAAGTCGCTCAGTCGTGTCTGACTCTTAGCGACCCCATGGACTGCAGCCTACCAGGCTCCTCCGTCCATGGGATTTTCCAGGCAAGAGTACTGGAGTGGGGTGCCATTGCCTTCTCCATTAAATAGCATTTGTGCATATATAAAATAAATCAGCACTTTTGCATATTCATTTAGTAAGATTTATATACTTAAGGAGTTAAATAAAAAAATAGATTTTAAAAATTTACAAGATGTTTATTCATTTTTGAACAAACATTATAGAGCACCTGTTCTGTTTTCCATTCTAGCCATGAGCGAAACAGGATAAACTAGAGAATGCATCTACTTTTGTGGAATTCACATTTTAAGTATCAAATTATGGTAGGTGAAAGTAGTGGGGGAAAACAGCATTAAAGTTTTCTTTCACTTTCTAAAAGTTAAATTTCTGATGTATCATATGATTAAAAAATTAATTTTAGTGACATGGCTTTTTTAAAGTGCAATTAAAGAAAAATGTGTTTGTTTTCTCCTCAGCTTGTGCTTCCAATATTCTGGACTTATTGTAGGGTGTTAATGATCCTGAAGGCTTTTGGTTCTGGTAATTAAATTATATCAGTCTAATCAATATCTATTTAATATTGTGATCCAGGGTTTCCTATGCAGGTAGAAGAGACTTGGTTATGAGCCGCAGGATAATATCTTAAGGAAGTCTTTAAAGAAAAAACTTACTGGATATAATGTGCACTTACATATATCAAGACAATATAAATCAGCAGTAATTAAGAGAGTATACATTGGCACAAAGACAGGTGAAACCTTTTTTAAGGTCAGACTAACTAGTTCATAAATAGACCCATACTGATGTGAGTCCTTGATTTATTGAAAAAAGGAGATACTGAACAATTGTGAGGAAGAATAATCTCACCAATAAGTGTATCTAGATTAATTATAAATCCATATTAAGGCAAAGATACTTGATACCACAGCACACACATAGACTGAAAATACTAAACCCAATATGCCATGGGACAAAATATAAAATATAACACAATAAATTGTAGATATTTAAAGAAAATGCATGTCTTCTGATCATAGAACTGACAAAGATTTCTTAAATAGGGCACCAAAGAGAAAAAAAATTGATAAAAATTGAATATTAAAATTAAGAACTTCTGTTCATAAATTACACTGTTATGGAAATTAAAAGTAAACAATGAAGAGTGAAAAAAATATTTGGAATACATGTTTCTTACATGTAAGGGCCAAGAATCTTGGAATGGTGGCCCACCAACAAGGATAGTTAAAATGTCCATGAACAAGTGAGAAGAAAAATTAAACTTAATATGTGTGTCCCTGCACAATCACTGGAACATGTGATGTGTGTGGTGAGGTGGGATGGGAGCTGAAAATCCCAAGTGTTGGTGAGGAAATAAAGAATTGGAACTATTCTATCTCTTCATAGGGAAAGAAGTTACATATACATTTAGAAATTGTTACTACGTATTTATTTTTACAATGGCAAGAGTGATTTACTACTTTATATATGTGTGGATGTGAGAGTTGGACTGTAAAGAAGGCTGAGCGCCAAAGAATGAATGCTTTCAAACTGTTGTGCTGGAGAAGATTCTTGAGAGTGCCTTAGATAGCAAGGAGATCAGGCCAGTCAATTGTAAAGGAAATTGATCCCAAATATTCATCGGAAGGACTGATGCTGAAGCTGAAGATCCAACACTTTGGCCACCTGATACGAACAGCTGACTCATTGGAAAAGACCCTGAAGCTGGGAAAGATAGAGGGCAAGAGAAGAGGGGGTGACAGAGGATGAGATGGTTGGATGGCATCACTGACTTCATGGATATGAGTTTGAGCAAACTCAGGGAGATGGTGAAGGACAGAGAAGCCTGGTGTGCTGCAGTCCTTGGGGTTGCAAAGAGACCTGACTTGGCGAATGAACAACAGTGTGTTTACATCGATTTGTCTACATCCATGCTTTAGTTCAAATTATAAGCAAAATATATAGACTTTGAAATTGCACTTGCCAAGTACAGTTTTAATTTCTAACCATTTATACATTATTATACCATTGGGCAAATTACTTTAACCTCTTTGAGTGTGTTTTCTCGTGTGTGAAATCAGGACTATATTACTGAGCTAAAAGATCTGTGAATTATAAAATTACTAATGTTTTCACATATTTCAATGTGCTGGTCCATGTTCATTATGTGCAGAATTCCATCTAAGTCTCACAATAATATCATGAGCAAAGTGCTGATACAACTGCTATTCTAGAGATGGAGTGATATAGGCTTAGAAGTAATTATTAATAAACATCTTTTTAAAAAGTCTTACAGCTAGTAAATGCCAAAGCCATGATTCTTTTTCTTATCCTCTTTGTCATAGATGTAAATGTAGAATTAAATAGTGCCATGCATTTTTAGTACCCAGTGGTCAGGAAACTTTGGATTATAAATAATAGAATCAAATAATAGAATCATGGTTGATAACTCACAAGCTAGGCAAGACTATGCCTAGGGATTAGCAATCCTTGGAGTGAAGTAATAGCCTGCCTACATGTGCCTGACTGCTTACTGTTAATCCAGAGAATTCTAAGCTCTTTGGTTTGGGTCCTAGACCATGTGGCTAGAATACTGTAGTGTATAGTATGGCCGGCAGTTCCTAATAAGCCCACATGGCTGGAGGAAAGGGATAAACAACTACTTCAATGTAGATTTGTGTGTTCTCTGAATTTCATTTGTATATTCAAGATGGGTTTTGGAAAAACAAACTGTCCATGTCCACTGTACACTACGGAAATATGCAAGAAATGAAAGAAAAGAAAGTGAAAGTGAAGTCGCTCAGTCGTGTCTGACTCTTTGCGACCCCATGGACTGTCCCACCAGGCTCCTCCGTCCATGGGATTCTCCAGGCAAAAATACTGGAGTGGGTTGCCATTTCCTTCTTCAGGGGATCTTCCCGATCCACTGATCGAACCCAGGTCCTCCGCATTGCGGGCAGACGCTTTAACCTCTGAGCCACCAGGGAAGCCCAACAAATATACTCATTTCCATCATGTTTAGAAGAAAATACTCTTATCTTTGTTTTCTAAGCCTTTTTCATAGTTTAAAAGAGAAGATGTTTTCTCTCTCATTATTTTCTTGTAGTCATTTCTCAGCACATGCCATGGATACCATTTCTAGCAATACTTTTAGGATTTCCAGAATTTGAGGTTCTTTTAAACATTTTCCTTGTATCCAGCTAACCTCGCCTGAAGAATATAGAGATGATACAGGAGAAACTGTGCTCCTGCAACTGGGATAGAATGGGGATTCTTTTCCCACATACTCCATTTTACCCAGAAAGGGAAGGAAAGCAGATCTCACCGGGGAGCAAGTATGCTCAATAGAACTGATAACAATTTTATAGATGACCTATGGCTTCCTGTCTCTTCTCATCAAAGTGTGTTTCAAACTGCTGACAGTAGGACTAAATCAGAACTGGAAGTTAGATCAATCATACAATTGCTTTTACACAAAGGCTCCTTCTCACGCCTCTGTTTGAATAGGAATCTCAAATTCTGAATCCAAAGACAAATAGTCTTTTACTTATTCATTATCAGAGATTAGGCATGTGGGTTTAGATAATCTACAGCTCACTCTAATGCCCCAGTGGCCTAAGGAAATTAATGACTTTCAAAATTAAGTCAGAACAGTGAGGGAATATGTTAAAACTCATGGTTCTGATCTTCGGCTATGCAATAGAAATGCATTGGCAGTTCATAGAAATATAGTCCTCATAACAGACCAATTAAACTATAATCTCTGAGGACCTGTCCTAGGAATAGTATTTTCTAAAATGCTCTCTAGATGAATTGAAATTTCCCCAAATATTACTTAAATCTTAATGAAATAAGAGATATTATAAACCACTGCATTAATTCTAGGAAGAATTTAGCTTAATAAAGACTACATTTTTTTTTCTGGTTTGCTTTAGCATACTTTGGAAATATTCCTATTTTATATCATTTGTATTTTTAAGTGGAGAGTAGAGGAGAAAAGGCTTGGATTTTCCCACTTTTCAGTTCATAAGACTAATGAATCTAAGCACACATGCTGAGTCAGATCTCTTTTTTTCATTTCTCTCAGCTAAGCAGAGATAAACTGTACATCAGTTAGGGAAAAGGAGGAAAAAAAAAAAAACAACAAGAAACCTCAAACTGCTGAACTAGCTTTTACTATAAGTACAACCAATTACTTCTCAGCAATTCATCACAAATAAAAGATATCTGATGCTCAGAGAAGTTTCAAATTGTAGGCACGAGCTCATCTTATAAGTCTTAATCACCTGTGACAGTGTCACTCTTAGGGCATAAACATGCTTTGTCAGCTCTTATGTTTTGCAAAGAGCCTGGAGATTATCATTCACAATATGCCTATACATTTTTTCATCAAATTAATATGTTTTTTAATAATGCAAAAATAGATAAATGCATGTTTATGCATTCCCAGGTGCATCTCATTATTTTTTGTCCTTAACTTAATGTTCTGGGACTTCCCTGGAGGTCCAGTGACTAAGAGTTCATGCTCCCACTGCAGGGGTCCGGGTTCAATCCCTGGTCAGGGAACTAGATCCCACATGTTGCAACTGAGACTAGGCACAGACAAATAAATAAATATGTATTTATTTAAAGTAATATCCTCCCAAATAACTTATTTCCCACACTTAACTGGCAATAGACTTTCATTTTCCTAATATATCTTCTTAAAATAAATTTGTTCCGCATTATTTTGTATGTATATTTTTATACCTAAATATATACACATTTAAGTAAAGTCTTTCATGAAAATAAAATATAAATTTAAGTTTCCTTCTTACTACTACCTATCTGCCACAGAAATATTCAAAGATTTTCACAAATTCAGTATGACAAATATTTAATCAAAATACATAAAATGACCACTTCAGAGATACAAGTTTCTTGCTATTTCATTTTACTTGCTAGAATATAACACAAATTGTGAGACTTCTATCAAATAAAATTATAAACCTTTATCAAAATACATTATAATAGATGTAACTTGAGAGACATATGCCATAGTATATATAAATAACCACAATAAATAATGTGAAACTGCGCACATTGTGGGTTCAATGTAAATGTAGTCAATAGTCTATGGGATCTACAGCACTGTAATTCATGGAGGTTAATAAGACAATTTTGAAACATATACAATGTTGATATAGCAAGGTCATTTCTGAAAAAAAAAAAAAAGCATCTGTTTTCTACATATTTAAGTTTAGAATGTAATTTCCATGAAACAAGAACCTCATCCTTTGCTCACTCCTGCATCCTCAAATTCCAGAACTTTGTCCATTGCCAACTTACTGCTTAAAACTTGCTCATGTGAAAAGACACTTTCAGATGGAGTAATTCTGTTGCTTGAAAAATCTAATATTCACCTAGGAGCTAACAACTGTGCAATAATTCATTAAGGTTATTTATTAGACTCAGTTCAGTTCAGTACTAGTCACCATCAAATGAAACATAAATATTATCATAAAGCATCAATAAATAATTGGACTAAATAATTGGAGAAAAGTCATATTTGCAAGAGATAAAACTTTAGACATATTGGGAATCAATTTAGGAAATGTGTAGAAATGCATTTTTAATTAAAATTTAAATGACATAATAATAGAGATGTATAAATGAATGACTGAATCTTATTTTTGAATAAAAATTCTCAAAGTTTTCAAGATGTTTCAAAACCACGTATAATTTCAAATCCAGCCATTCACAATACTAGCCACACACACACAGACACACACACACACATATATTAGAGTTTAAACTGTTATTTTCTTTGAAAGATTTTACTGGGAGGGAATGAATGAGTAGTACCTAGTCTCAGTTGTGTCCGACTCTTCTGTGTCGCGACCCCACAGACTGTAACTGGCAGGTTCCTCTATTCACGGGATACTCCAGGCAAGAATACCGCAGTGGATTGCCATTCCCTTATCCAGATGAATGAGAGGGTTACTTTTTAAAATTTATCTAGCAGATTAAGTCAGTTTTTTTTTCTTTTAATGCTTTAAAAGTATTTTATACTAATATATATTTTAATAATGAATGAAAGGTAATTTTTTAAAAAATTTGGCTAGCAGGATAACTCAGTTCCCCTTTAAGTGCTTTTTAAAATGTGTTATACATATTTTAATAATGAAAATTAAAAGGGCTGCATAGAAATGAAATGCATACATTTCAAAATATCCAATTTAATAAAAAATATCAGAGATAGTATACACTGTTTTTCATCACAATGAATGTGCAAATTGATATGATTTCTTCACTGAACTTTAATGCCTCATCATAGGAATTTAATTAAAAGAAGCTAGGCACTCTTTATAATTAACAAGTCACATTTAAACTGATTTTAAAAATGAATGATATTAGTGTTCAAACAGTCTATGCTTTATACCGTGAATTCAGATACAGGTGAACACAGAAGACATCTTTCTGGGTGGCAGTTAGAGCCTTGTGAGCTTTTAATTGGCCTTGAAATATTTTTAACAGATGGTCAGGTTGTTAAGCAGATGGCTGCTTCCTTGACCTTTAAAATCTTTGCTTTTCTTTTCATAATTACCAATGTCTCATAACAGATCAAATTCTTCATTTTGTGTAATTAGTTTTTACATTTCTATTGTGTCTCCTCTAAAATATTACTTAAAGTAGAAAGAATGCATATATTCATAAGTAGAGGATTTTAGTAAAATATGTTATCCACTGGGAGAGGAGTTTTGGATTGGAACAATTTTCCAAATTAAAAGACATGTGCATCCCTTAGCACAATGTAAATGGAACAGTCATATTTCCTTTTCCTATTTCCTGCAACTAAAAGTTGTATCTCACATGGATGTGGTACAGAGAGAAAACAAAAGAAACTATACTGGGGTAAGTATTCCATTTTCATAATGAAGACAGAGAAGCCATTGTATAAAGGATCTACGATGCTTTGATCTGGTTATAAGGGATGATTCTGAACATTTATCCAGGCAATGTGTCCTATAAAATTCATACTTGATGGACCATCTTGATTACAGGGGCTACTGTGCTTGTCTAGAGATTTGGTCATTGTGTGCTATTTTACATATATGGTATTTCATGTCATTTAGCTATGCCTTGCCCACATGCTGATGAAAGTGTTTGAATTCTATAACATTGTCAGATTGTTGGTGGCATCTAAGACAAAGAAAATGTAACAGCAACTTTTTCAATTGCGGACCTGGGGGCAGAAGTTCTACTATTGGGGCTTCCCACGTAGCCCTAGTGGTAAAGAACCTACCTGCCAGAGCAGGAGAGGTAAGAAGCATGGGTTCATTCCCTAGGTTGAGAAGATCCCTTGGAGGAGGGCATGGCAACCCCTCCAGAGCCCTTGCCTGTAGAACTTGCACAGCCTGCTGGGCTACAGTTCCTAGGGTCACAAAGAGTTGGACATAACTGAAGCAACTTGGCATGTACATTCTATAACTATGGATTAAAGATGAATTAAAAAAAAACTTAATAAAGTCCTCCAACACTAGTTTCACCATTCCCATATAGATCGACAATTTCCTGGTAGTGTTCACAGTCATCCATTTCATAGTTTGCAACTCTAAGGACTGTCACATTGATGTGGGGACCAAAGCAGTTTGAAAGAGCACTGGGATAGGATCCACCCAACTAAAGACTGTGGGGAGTGCAGGGGAGCAATGCAATACAAACCTGTTATAATGCTGAAAATACACATGCAGAGTGCACTGAGTTTTGGCTTTTAATCCCTTTGACTCTTATTTGTACTATCCCAGGCCAGACTTACACTGTGCATGCATGCTAAGTCACTTCTGTTGTGTCTCATCTTTGTGACTCTAAGGACCAGAGCCCACGAAGCTCCTCTGTTCGTGGGGTTCTCCAGGCAATACTAGAGTGGGTTGCCCTGCCTCCCTCCAGGGGATCTTCCTGACCCAAGGATCGAACCCTTGTCTCTTATGTCTCCTGCATTGCCAGGTAGGTTCTTTACCACTAGTGCCACCTGGGAAGCCCAGACATTCTTTACTCATCTTTATATTCTCACCTTTCAACCCCCTATTTTTTTTTTTTAAGTTAGTTCTTCTCTGAATCTCAGCTGCTTCAATTGTATAATGATATACTTCGATTGGATGATTCCTAGACCATTTCTAAGCCTAAGAATTTGTGCTAACAAGACTTACATTTGTATGTGTCCTCCCCTATTGTTCTGTTTGGACTTTACAGACACAATTTGGATGGATTAAAAGCATGAAAGTTGCTCATTGGTGTCTGACTCCTTGCCACCCCATGGGCTATACAGTCCATGGAGTTCTCTAGGCCAGAAAACTGAAGTGGGTAGCCTTTCCAATCTCCAGAGGATCTTCCCAACTCAGGGATTGTACCCATGTCTCCCACATTGCAGTTGGATTCTTTACCAGCTGACCATCAGGAAAGCCCTGGATTATGAATCAGTAATCATGTAGGGATTATAGCATCTCATTATGTGATAATGAAAAAAAAAAAACATTCGCTCTGGACAATTATAGACATTGATGTTGGACTTAATATAAATAGGGCTTTATATCTATCTATCTGTCCATCATATATATATATGTATATATATATATATAATATATACACACACATGTATATAATGATCTTTAAAACTATTACATTAAATACATAATCTTGAAATTTTACAGAGGAAAAAGAGAAATTTCTTGCAATTATATTAATTCTCAATATATGTAAAACTCACTGTATTATTTGTTTACTCATCACTGAATTCTTATTGTTGAAGTTGAAACTCCAATAATTTGGCCACCCGATGCAAAGAACTGACTCATTTGAAAAAACCATGATGCTGGGAAAAATTGAAGGAGAGAGGAGAAGGGGATGACAGAGGATGAGATGGTTGGATGGCATCACCGACTCAATGGACATGAGTCTGAGTAAACTCCGGGAGTTGATGATGGACAGGGAGGCCTGGCGTGCTGCAGTCCATGGGGTCGCAAAGAGTCAGACATGACTGAGTGACTGAACTGAACTGAATTGAACTGAATTATAGTTACCTTGTCCAAAATAGCAAACTATCCTATAATATTTGGGGATGTAATTCAGACTTTTAACTCAGCATCTCATACATTTATTTGATCTCTAATATAGTTGCATGACTTTAACTATAAGTACATAGTAACAATTCCTAAATTAATAAAAAATATTAATATGTCTGTTACATACTCTTCTCTGGCTTATGTGTCCAAATATTTGAATAATATGTTCACTTGGATGTCCCAGAAGTTCCAAACATTAGAGCCCCAAATCTTGATTCACGCCCAAATTTGTTCTATTTCAGTATTTCTCATGTAATAGCATCATATTTTTTCTCAGCTCAAAACCATTGGTGTTTGTTTCCTTCTTTCCTTTCATATATAAATGACCAGAAATCTCTTTTCTCAAAGTCTCACAGCATTTGACTGAATTCCAATACCTCTACAACTGTTGTGCTGGATTAAGACATTACCTCACATGGGTACCATGAGTAGTCTTCTTCCTGGTTCTCCTTATTACTCTATTGCCCCATCTTGAGTACCAAGGTTTTCATAGAGCGGCCAAAGTAACTTATTCAGATTGCAAATACTCTGAACCAAGTTTGGCGAAGATTTCCTTATAGTTAGAGTGAATTTGTAGTGTCTTACCATAACCTGCCTACACAATCACATGGGATATGAGGTGTTCTTCAACGACCTTGTCTCCCACCACTCACCTTCATTCATGACACCCATTCATACTGGGCATCCTCTCTTGGATGCCCAGTATGGATGTATTATCACTATTACCACCATTGTCCTAACATGCACCATTTTGCTTCTAAATCACCTCATGGCTGGCTATTCCTAACTGCGAATTTTCTTGTCTTTCTCTTAACTATGCCTGCTCAGTTGCTTAGTTGTGTCTGACTCTCTGTGACCCCATGGACTGAAGCCCACCAGGCTCCTCCGTCCATGCCATTTTCCAGGCCAGAATATTGGAGTGGTTTGCCATTTCCTCCTCCAGGGGATCTTCCCGACCCAGGGATTGAACCCACATCTCCCGTGTTACAGATGGATTCTTTATAGTGGTGTCACCTGACAAGCCCCTTACTGTATCCAGCTTTATTTATATCTCAGTATTTTTTATGTGAAATTAGCTTAATTATGTGTTTGCTTACTTGGGTTTTTAATTTATTTTACCTGAGAATGTAAGCTCACTGAGGTCAGTGACTGTCTTTGTCTGAATTTTAGCACCTTACCTCCAGCACCGAGAGTAATGTCTCCTAGAAAACAAACACTGAATAAATATTAATTTTAATGAATGAGTAAACAACCCTTCATTTATTTCTGCATATTTCCATGCCATTATTATTTTTCTGCTTTTAGATAACTGTCCATATTTTCTAGAATTTTAATTTCTGGTTGATTCCTTTTTCTAAATTACTGTTTGTTAGATCAAATTTCTGTTATTTTAATATAATGATTCTACTAATATTATCACTTACATACTTTTTATAAACAAATTTGATTTTTGTCTCATCAAGCAAAAATTTTTAACAATGCAACTATTAAAATTTAATATTTAGGTGATAATTCTCTTCCAAGATCATTTTGTGCTTGGAGTAGAATTCTTCAAACACCTAATAAACCTTGATTTTCTTATGCTGCAAAAAATTATTCTTCTGTTTCACAAGAATGTTATTATATGCAATCAAATCAGAGAAAGTAAAGGCAAAACTGGGATTTTTCTTCAGTTGGATACACAGATCTTATCATAGCTGTAAAAAGATATAACATCCTTATAAGTATATGCTTATACTAAAAGATTTCTCACTAACTTACCTTTTTTTTAGACATAATAAAAATATACTAAAATAGTTAATATACTAAAATTGTTAATTTAATAATATTTTCTGAAAAGTAAAAATTGTCATTCATTGTATTTAAAAACAGCAGCATATCTTTACATTAGTTTGTTTCACTTTCACTGAGGTCCCCCAAGAAGGAGGAATGTGAAGAAATACTAGTTGTAGCATTATTCTTCCTCTGTCTCCTGAATCCTAATGCTAAACATTGGGGATTAAGTAGTTTAGACAAATATTGTCATCAAATATGCACATATATCAGGGTAAAGTTTCATTTGGATCTAAAAGACTAAAGTATGCTTCTAATCTATCTGCTTCTATGTGAGCTTAAGCAGATTTACTTACCTTTTCATTGGTTAAATTGTAACAAGACACCTTGTCAAGTTCAAGAGAGGATCATGAGCATAGTGCCCAGTTACCCACTGACTATACCACGAATGTACTAAGGGCTCACTTGCTGTTGGCATTGTGTGTATATAACCAACAGATATACACTGCTGGTTGCATAAAGGCCTCATTAGATACTTTATTCTGCATAGATCCTATAGCTAGGATTTCCTGCCCCTGTTTATTACTTGGTTATATACCAAAATTCTTGGAGAATATGACTTCTGTTAACCTTTTTTAAATATATGTAGCATAAGCCATTAAAAAGTAAACTTGAATGGTTATCATATTAAAAGTAAAAAAAAATTCATAAAATACACTACATTGATGACATTGGCTCAGTAAAGATTTCAGTTATTGCTAATTTCACATTTAACTTCAATTTTTTACTTCCTGTAATTTTCACATGTTATTTAACAGGTTCATTGGGCTTCTTTTTTTTTTTTTTTTTTTTTCCTGTTTTAGCTACCCTTTTTATTTGGGAGAAATCTCAAGAAAAGTGGAAGCCAACGAAGCCATCTGCTATGGAAGCTGAAGACACGTGGATAATCCCTTCCCTTTCCCTTTGGCAGCCAGTAATCTAAACTCACCAGTCACATTGCCGCTCCCTCCCACCAGTGAAGACTCTGCATCTTGAGTAAATGAAGCAAAAGCAGGATGACATTTAGATATTTTTGATAGCAGAATCAACAGAATGGAGAGTCTAATGGACTAACACAAAGTGTCAAAGGGAAATGGAACCCAGCAGGAGAGTGGCAAGCGTCCAGACCACAGTTATTCAGTGGAAGAGGTGGTGAGGAATAATTGGACAGCAACAATATTCTGAGGCGGTTGATCTTGGCAGTTTTCTTTTTTCCTTTCATATTTATTTAACTTGGTTTCTAGCAAACTTTTCCATATCCTGGAAAATACCCTGATGCTGGGAAAGATTGAGGGCATAAAGAGAAGGGGACAACAGAGGATGAGATGGCTGGGTGGCATCACCAACTCAATGGACATGAATGGGAGCAAATTCCAGAAGATAGTGAAGGACAGGGAAGCCGGGCATGGTGCAGTCCATGTGGTTGCAAGAAGTCAGGCACGACTTAGCAACAGAACAGAACAAAATAGGATTCACTTTGCAGATGACATCTTGGAGCAGAAAAGACAAAAAAATAGATTCTCCAGCTGCTTTGGTTGGGGACATGCATGACAGATAATGGAGATATACCCCAAGAGCATGAATGGACCTGCTACCAAATTGGAGACTGAATGCTCAAGCCAAAGTTAAAAGCATGGTGCAACAATCTGTATTCTGACTCTCCTGCCACTAAGAAAAAGGAATCATTCTCACTGATTTTAAAAGGAATGTTTGTGATGTTTGTTTGTGCAGCTCTAATCCATTTAAGGATCTGAATCGTTCCCAGGATAATAAAAATGCATTTAAATATACCAGGCTCCAATACAAAGAACTTTATCACCAACTACCTTTTATGACCTATTGGATCCAATTCTCAAATCATATGTGGCAAAGAACTGTGTTGTATAAGTGTAATGTCTGCAGTAAATTGCAACAGAATAACAGAATAGTCATAGTTCAGGTGCCTATGTTTTGGCAGAAAAGCTATACTGTTTTTTATTCAACAAAACAAACAAAAAAAGGATCCATTCTTTTCATAAACTGCTTCTTGCTTGTTCTAGGACTCTGATAGATAATAAGTGACTGAATATCAGAAAAAAAATTCATATGAAATTAGTTACCTGTCAAAAATTGGGTTTTAACTGATATACCAAGCTCTGCATTAAGGTATATACAACAGAACCTCATTACATTGGTGTCAGCCACCTGTGTCTCCTACTACCTCAATGCTTGTTTGGGAGACTGAAGACAAAGTGGACAATATGTCAAGGGTAAAGGTGCCAGAGGTGTCATCTCACCCAGACCTCTTTGAACACTCCCTAAGTTACTCATCACTGTACAGTATACCAGGAAATCAAACTACGCCACATATTTTTAAGCTTGCATGGGTTTAAAAG
The DNA here is from genome assembly GCF_023699985.2 of Odocoileus virginianus. NCBI lineage: Eukaryota > Metazoa > Chordata > Mammalia > Artiodactyla > Cervidae > Odocoileus > Odocoileus virginianus. Next base: position 16,643,122 of record NC_069687.1, on the reverse strand, counting down.
GAGGTGTTCTGAGTCAAAGTACTCAGCTGACTTTTATGGGTTGCTGAGAAGAAACTTGAGTGGTAAAACTGTTTATTAGGTATGTGAAATGTATATTAAGTATTAATATTATTGGCATGCATTCTGTTTCTTTCATCTTTTATGCATTCTTCTATTTGTATTTCAGTAAATGTTTTTCAGTACATACAGAATATATTTCAGGATCTAAGCTGGATGGTATAAATACAGAAATGAGACTAATAGACCTAGATCCTGATTTAACAGAATTTTACTCTATACCTTTTTATTACTTGTATAAAGAGTAGTAATAGTGGCAGTTGTTATTGTTGTGAATTATGGGTAGGTTTGAGGAAGTTGCTGGTATTTCAGTTCCAGACATGCTGAAAATGAGGAACGATTGAGACATCAAAATGTGGAGTCCTGAGGGGCTTAACATGGAGCTCAGCAGTTAAGCTTAGGCTGAAAACACAGATTTGAAGATAATGATTTTTACTGCATTGTCAATGATCTGATTTGGGTTCAGGGCAACCAGGGAAAGTGTAGAACTTTCTCCTCTCACCAAATAAAAGCAGTGGAAAGACTGAGTTTTCAAAACACTGATATAGTATGGGAAGAAATTGTAGAAGAGTCAGGATAAGACCCCTATTGTCTACTTCATATTTCAAAAATCATATTAGAATTCTAATATCACAGAAAGCACTTCTAGTCCAACATGCCAACAATCTGACTTAATCTGTTTTAGAATTACTAGCCCTGGTGGGGTACAGTATAACATAGTGGTGAGAACATGGGTTCTGATACTAGATTCCAGGTGAGATACATAATTTCAAGCCAGGTACTTTCCTCTCTAGGCCAGTTTCTAGCACTGGAAATGCTGTAATACCTATTTATCAGGCTCATTGTAACAATTATGTACTACACAAAATGTGCTAAAGATAGTTCTGATTCAGAGTACATTCTAAGCTTATGTCAGTCATTAATTTTGCACTATTACCTACAGGCATTAGCTATAAATACCTACCTTTATATTCACTTTCTCTAGTACAGTGACTTATTTATGGCACTTGTTCAATAGATCCTTGGGAGTCAGGTGATTTATAATTTCAAAAAGTTTTTTTCACCATGTCTTTTAAGACTCAAAGAATTAACATCTGGAAGAAGTCATCATATAAAGAGCTGAAGTACCTGGACAGTGGATGTTCAGTATATCACTATGAAGCCAAAATGAAGAGGAACACTATATCCCAAGACACCGCCCCTAACTCTGGACTTGATTTCCATATCAAACAACCACAAACTTTTTGTTGAATCCCCAGCTGCTGACTGACCACAGGCAGAACTTCCTGAGAATATCTTACCTTTATTCCTGCTAAGTACCATACTGTGCTTTGAGCTTGTAGTTTCTTCCATCTGACCAACAGAATTTACGTGTTACATTTCACCTTGTCAAATTCAGCTTGTTCATTAAAGCTGTGAAGATTGTGGGGTATGCAGATTCTGTCAAAATACCTTTTATATAAAATAATCTCAAAAATTAACTGTGTTTAAGAGATTTACGTTTTTGCTTGACATATATAAACAATTCTGAAGTTGTAGCTCATTTGAATTGTAGTTCATACTCCAAAAACATATGGCAATAGAACCGCTATTGGTAGGAGATTTTACATCAAATGATCTCTTTAAAAAGAAATCAGTCTTCCCAGTGCACCAGGCCCGAGCACTTGTCTCATGCACCCAACCTGGGCTGGTGATCTGTTTCACCCTAGATAATATACATGTTTCGATGCTGTTCTCTTGAAACATCCCACCCTCGCCTTCTCCCAGAGTCCACAAGTCTGTTCTATACATCTGAGTCTCTTTTTCTGTTTTGCATATAGGGTTATCGTTACCATCTTTCTAAATTCGGGTGGAGAGGGAGGTGGGAGGGGGGACCTGGATGGGGAATACATGTAAATCCATGGCTAATTCCTTTCAATGTATGACAAAAACCACTGCAATGATGTAAAGTAATTAGCCTCCAACTAATAAAAATAAATGGAAAAAAGAAAAGAAATCAGTCTTCTCCATGTATGTTTTTAAATCAATACTGTGTTAAGTAATCTCGATTTACTCTTTCAGATCCTCTCTCAACCTTTGTTCATTCTGATCAATGTCCAGCGTCCTGTAGACTGACTCTTATGGAGTGTATCACCCAACGTCTGTCTAGCTTTCAGTTGCATTGGGCCAAAGGGAGACCCTAGTAGGGGATTAGAAGATGATAGAGACAGGGGGGAAAAAAAGAGAGAGAGAAGGTTTTCCATACTTTCTCCTATCAGGCCATTACAGTCATAGTAAGTGTGCTTCTTCATGCAGGTCCTTCCAGATTCTGGTAACCTCTTGTCTCCCTTGCTCCTTCAGATTTGGTTGTATTAATGGCTTCCTGTTAAGCACTATCAACAGGATGCAATACCCTTGCTGATACATAATTCTGTAAATGGTCCCTTAAAAGCCACCTTAAGTTACCTTGTTAGGTGTGCTGCCATTTTTTTTTCCTGCCAAAAATTAGACTGTTGTATATAATGCAAGTCTGTGTGCTGCTGCTGCTAAATTGCTTCAGTCGTGTCTGACTCTCAGCGATTCCATGGACTGCAGCCTACCAGGCTCCTCTGTCCATGGGATTTTCCAGGCAAGAGTACTGGAGTGGGGTGCCATTGCCTTCTCCGAAGTCTGCATAAAGATAAAGATAATTTTATTGAGCTTTTTCCTTTGGTATCTGATATTTAAGCAATGTGTTGTTAGTCCTGTGAAAATGCTTTTATATATTTATACAAACAAATGTTATGTGGGTGATATGGAAAATGAACTATTACTGTGATGTAAATGGTATTTTACATAACATCACAATTTGAGACAGTTTAATAGAGACAAGTTTGTTACTTGCACTATGTATAAGATCTCATATGAAGTTGTTACAACTTTGATTATCAAGTTTTTTTTTTTAATCTCTACACTCAGGATTTTAGACCCTAAGCTAAAGAAACTTCCTACAAAATATAGTCTATATAGATGGAGTAATTTAAGAAAAGTGAATTAATATTTTCACAAATCTAAAGGGAAATTAAAAAAAATAGAAATGGCCAAATATAATAAAAAGTTTATAGCAAGAAAAAAGCTAATTGAGTTGGTGTAGAATTACATGCATTTCACAGCTGCATCATTAGCAAGGGAATAAGGTCAGTCAGTAACTGCTCCACATTAGTCATTCAAATTTATATAACTTAAAAGTTCACCCAAGCTTCCAACTCATATAGAATTCAGGTCTCTGCAACAATTGCTAATTTATTTCTATTCTAAGATTCACTTGAGCTTTTATACACTTACAAATTTAGTAAAAATACAGAAAATGAAATTCATAGAACTTGTTTTATTAACCAAAATGTGGCACTATTTATTGGGAACTGAAATTATCTTTACAATTTCATAGATTTTTTTTTTCTTATCAATTCTACCAGTAATTATTTGGCATAATAGATTATAAAAGTATGCATTATTAACATGAATATATTTATTTTTTTCAATATTACTCTATCATTAAAATATGAGAGATTGGGGAAAGGCAGAAGCAAGAGAAAGAGGAGAGAGAGAGAAAAAGAATGTGAGAAATATGTTATCAAGTTTAAACTCCAAAAGAGACTAAAATTAATTGGTGTTGGTGATGGTTCAGTTGCTAAGCTGTGTCTGCCTCTTGTGATGCCATGGACTGTAGCCCACCAGGCTCCTCTGTCCATGGGATTTCCCAGCAAAGATTACTGGAGTGGATTGCCATTTCCTTTTCCACAGATTGATTAAATCATTATAAAAATCAGTACCATGACATGTAAACTGTGAATCCTTTCTAGTATCCCCATGCACGTCTACCTTTCAAATGGGATTTTCTAAAAAAATTTGAAAGTTTGTATGATATATAACACTCATCTCTAATTTTTTTTCTTGAAAGTTTAGGCATAGACACATAATTTTCTAGTTGCTATCTTTGAAATATATGGGAAAAACCTTATTAGTGCAACATGAAATAAGGGAGATAATTGGAAATACAACATAGCATATCTGAAAACATTTGTCTTACAATTAGAATTTGAGACAACTGTACTAGAAAAAGATGCCTAATTTTCCTGTATCAAGGATATATGGTGACCCTCCAGCAAAGGCATGCAAAATTTAAAATTAAGTTTAAATATATGTAGAATGGCTGTGGAATGACATATTTTGCTTTGTAAAGATATTTGAACTTAACACAATTGAGCCACCTCATTTACTACTATAAATCATATAAAGATTGACTAGAGTGCTTTGATAATTATTATTCTTCATGAAATAGCTAAAATGTGAATCTTATAGGATACCTGATGTTATTATGAAAGAGTACTATGATTGTCTACTGGATGTTTCTAGTGAAATATTTATTAAAGTCATCTAATTTTAAATGCTGTAATAAAACAAAACAAAAAACCAGCAATAAATAATAGATCAAAAAAGGTTCTCATAGAAACAAAATTGGGAACACTTATTTGCTTTCTCCTTGGAAGGAAAGCTATGACAATCCTAGCCAGCTTATTAAAAAACAGAGACATCTCTTTGCTGACAAAAGTCAATATAATCAAAGCTATGGTTTTTCTGGTAGTCACATACAGACGTGAGAGTTGGACCATAAATAAGGCTGGGTGCCAAAGAATTAATTCTTTGGAATTGTGTTGTTGGAGAAGACTTGAGAATCCCTTGAAATGCGAGGAGAACAAAGCAGTCAATCCTAAATCAACTCTGAATATTCAATGGAAGAACTGATGCTGAAGCTGAAGTTCCAATACTTTGGCCACCTGATGCAAAGGGCTGACTCAGTGGAAAAGACCCTGATACTGGAAAAGATTGAAGGCGAAAAGAAAAGGGGGTGGCAGAGGATGATACGGTTAGATAGCATCACCACTCAATGGAAGTGAATTTGAGCAAACTCCAAGAGATAGTGCCGAGAGAGGAGCCTGGCATGCTGCAGTCCTTGGTGTTGCAAAGAGTTGGACACAACTTAGCACCTGAAAAACAACAATAATTTTTCATAAGAATTGATTATGAAAGTTTATTATGAAAATCATATTATTACCTTAAGCATAGATAAAGAAACAATATAGTTTATTTTTGAGCCTCATGATACATAATTACAATTGCTGAAGTCAGTATATATTTTACAATTTTGTAAGTGTGGGAGATTTTGGCATAAGAAAGCTCAGTTCCTAGAAAATCACTTTGGTGTTTAAAAGAACTATTAGTTGTATTGTTTTTAATTTTCTTTTTAAAGTTTGCAAATGGGTTTAAAATAGAAAAGGTCCTAGCAATTAACTTTCTTACACTCCAGAAACAAGCAATCCAGGAGTTAATTTATTCTAAATGGCATGCTGAGCTTGTTCAGTGGAAATTACTACTGATACATTTTGCCATTTGTGATTATTTTATTAACATGGCAGAGTGGGGAAAGGCAGTAGCAAGCATTAATAAGAATTAAACAGCACAGGTTTCTGCATTTATTCCTTGCTTTAAAAGAGCTAACTTTTTAAAATACTTCAGTACTGAACCAATTTGAGAGAGAAACAGAGAGAATACCACACAGGATTTCCAATTTTGACCAATGGCAGACTGGTTCGGAACAATACTCCATGCCAAGAACATCATCTCAACAAAAATATATTGTGAAAATGTATGTTGGTTCTTTTAAATATTTAGTGATCATAACAATTCTTCAATTTCACCTTCCCCCTTATCTGTTGAGTTTCACTTTTTCCAGAATTCTGAAGAATTGAGCTTTCTTCTTGTATAGTCTCTCTCTACAGATATTTTCTGTTGTGACTTCATTCTTCTCGCTGATTAACTATTTCCTCATCTTTCATTCTGATAAATATTTAAGTCTCATCTGCCACAGGCTCTCATTCTGTTTTCTGGTCCTTGTAATACTTTTCATTTACTATTATTTTAGCTGATTACCAGGGGCTTAGAATGAATAATCATATGTTTTCAGTCTTCCTTTTCTAACTCAAAGGGCAAACATATATAATAAAATTTGTAAATTAAATGCTAGTCAGATAAAAACAATTAATTTAAATAATTGAAAGGTATATTAATGATAATTTATTTGCTATTTGTTACTCAACAAATTCTCTTCAATTTTCTCCAAGGTTTCAATATAAGTACATGTGTTTAGTGAACTGGAAATAACATAATTATCTTTTTTTTTTTCATCTTTATAATTCCTCCCAATTGCTATCAAAGTGTGATGATTGAGAAGACTCTTGAGAGTCCCTTGGACAGCAAGGACATTAAACCAGTCAATCCTAAAGGAAATCAACCCTGAACATTCACTGGAAGGGCTGATGCTGAAGTTGAAACTCCAATAATTTGGCCACCTGATGTGAAGCACTAACTCATTGGAAAAGACCCTGATACTGGGAAAGATTGAAGGCAGGAGGAGAAGAGGAAGACAGAGGATGAAATGGTTGGATGGCCATTACTGACTCAGAGATGAACTTGAGCAAACTCCAGGAGATAGCAAAGGATAGGGAATCCTGGAATCCTGCAGTCCATGGGGTCACAAAATGTTGGACACGACTTAGACATTGAACAATAACAACTTAATCATAAAGTTAAGATGGTAGTCAGTAAGATGACCTTAAAATAAGCTATTCTTTTTGAATGAAAATATATATTTTACTTTACAAAAGCAGTCCCTCAGAAAAATTCAGAAACCTGATACCCATCATTTTGCCACCTAGATAGCACTGGAATGAAACATTTCAAAACTCTTTCATTTCAGACTTAAATCTAATAAGATTAATGGCTTCCTTAAATAAATAATCTGGCCATACTTTTCCAAAGATTTTATACCAAAACCAAACACAATTTTTATGATTTTAACCTAAATTTTAAAAAGGAAAACCTTAGCTTTTTCTAATATTTATTTTCTAAACCAGTTTTTACTCTTATGAAATGGTAAAAAGTAGTTAAAAATGAACTTACCTTTGTTAGATTTAGCTTTTAAACTACAATAAGAACAATTAAATCATATATTTGCTACAATGTTTTACATTTGTTAGGCAAGTAATAACTATACAAGTGAGTAACTACCAGATTATGCATCTATCAGATAAGTCCTAAAGGTCAATTTTTTTATCCTCAAGGGTTCAAAACTACAGTCCCCCCATTTTTTTTTTTACAACTGAAGAAAGAAGGGAGCTATTACTCTGAAGTAAATACAAAAATCAGTTAAAATGTATAGACTTTGAAAACCTTCACTGCCTTGAAGAATTTTATCCTTTGACTGAGATCTTTGCCCCAGTTCACCCTAGTTGGTTCTCTTTCTGTCTAATCAAGCCATCCTATTATAAAGCACAAAATACTTTTATGTCCCTTATTTAGTATCAATGGTGTTAACAAGATTTTTCCATTTGTTACCTTAGGATCCATTGGTAAGTATATGGTACTAATTTGGTAACAAGAGTAATTTATTAATACAGTTTTCAAACTACCTAATATTTTAATCTTCAAAGTACTTTGAATATACTTGTGCCTTATATTAATAAGTTTATATTTTATATAGTCAATAATTAATTGACTGTATGGTGAGATGAAGTTAAACCATTCACTCAAACTATGTTCAGATGTGGAAGAACATGCCAAGATAATAAGAGGGGGAAAGCACTAAATTAATACCTTATTTCTAACCCTAGCCCTTTAGAAGAGAGGTTAGTGGCGTATGTTCTGTTTTCAAAGGATACAATTTTTATTACTATATATAACTTACTTGGCTTAGGGAGAAAAAGAAAGAACAAACAAACAAACCAAAAAGAAAAAGCTATTTGGATTAACAGTAGTCAGTGAAAATAAGAAAATCTTTCAAATGTGGATATTTGAGTTTATGATCACTTTCCTACTTCTATTTTCAAAAAGTAATGTATAATTGTAAAAATTATACTAAAGTTTGCAAAGGCCAAAGGAGCACAGCAAGAGGTAGTAATAATAGCTTCCACTTTGAGCCTGCATAACCCACATTTAATAAACATTGATGGAGTTTTGCATGAATACATACATACAAATGATCTTCATATTCATCAAAAGATAACTGTGTTCTAAATTAATTAAGGTATGCAAGATAAAAGCACAATCCTTTGTTATAAAGTAATGACTGATATTAACTTATTTTATTCCTTAAAAGGACTTGTGTATATATATATGTGTCCTTGTGTGGTAAGTCACTTCAATTGTATCTGACTCTTTGCAACCCTATGGACTGTAGCTCACCAGGCTCCACTATCCATGGGATTTTCCAGGCAAGAACACTAGAGTGGATTGACATACTCTCCTCCAGGGGATCTTCTCACCCCAAGGATCGAAAGTGTGTCTCCTGCATATATACAATATATTATACACACACACACACACACACACACACACACACACACATATATATATATATATATATATATATATATATGAAGTGGGCTGAACACAATTTTTCTCTTTCTCTTCCAGAACATTACACAAAAGCAGCAGGTGAAATAAAAACAAAGGGGGGGAAAAAAGAAAAAGAAAGAGGAAACAAATTAAAAAAAAAAAAAACCTAGGTTTAAACCTGTATTCCATAATAGAGTCATCTTCTAAATCAATTAAGATTTGTCAAAAGAAACAATGCAGGGATAGTCTTTAGGAAAAATAATCATGTATATATGTTTTTTAGATGCTATAACTAGAAAATATACCCACATACACACAGATCTATGCAGATACCTGACATTAGTCTACAACCTTTTTATGTAACAGGATATTTAACACTTACATCTTGCCTATGAGACAGGTGGTATCTTGCTGATAAGGAAATTGAAACATGAAGACAGGTAGGAACTGGATAAAACCACATGATTCAATAGTAAGTGGGAAAAGCAAAATCCAAAGCCAGATAACCACTGAACAGATGTCTTTTCTAAGGCTGATACTGAAACTTACCCAAATACTAAATCTTAAGTGTTATAGTGGCAAAAATTGGCAAAAGCACAGGCAATTTGTTCAATTAATCATGCCACATCTATTTAAAATGAGGTAGATCTACACATGCTGATGAGGACTATCCTCCAAGGGCTGTAGCTAAATAGAAAAGCAAGTTTCACGACAAGCTTGGTAGCATCTTGAGTGAAAAATATGCATTTACATATACTTTTACTTGCAGACATCTTCAGAACTACTTAAAAGGGAATCATACCCAGTCTGCCTCTAAAGAGGAGAACAAAGTATCTAGATTAAGAAATTATAACTTTCATTGAGAACTTTTTTGTAATTTTTGAATTTTTTAAATGTCCAAGAATTATTCAAAAAATTAACAGACTTTATTTTTAAAGCAATTTAGGTACTGGAAAATAGATTTTTCATATTAGAGAGTTAATAGGCATCATTCTCACAGAAGAAAGCCCAACTATAGATGATGAATTCTACCAAACATTTTAATGAAAAGCAACACCAGTTCACACAAATGCTTTAAAAAATAAGGAAATAAATCATTCTACGAGGCCATTATTACCAAGATATCCAAGTAAACACACAGTCTTGTAAATAAATTAAAATAACTGACACTGTACACCCTAAAAGGGTGAATTTTATGACATATAAATTATGTCTCAATTACGAAATAAAATTTATTAAAGACAATCATAATGTGGGAGATAAAGAAAAATATTTATGCTTAAATACAGATTTTAAATGACATTTACAAAACAAAGACAAGTAATTAGAGAACCAGAATAAATATTGATAAATAAGATAAATATTTTAACTAAAAATCAGTAAGGCATTTTGATAAATATTTTAATATTTATAAATAGACACATAGAGAAATAATATAAAATTACATGCATAGAAATGAATGATTGTTTAACCAGTGACAGTAGATGGTTATGACTAGAGACAGAAATATAATCTGAAAATTTGCAATAGAGGAAAATTCAGGTCTAGATAACTTTACTGATGTATTCTGGATATATTTCAAGAAAAATTAATACCAACCCTTTACAAACTTTTCCAAAATTCAGAAGAGGATAAACATTTCCCAATTCATTCTACGTGGACAGCGTTACCCAGATAACAAAATCAGCCAAAGGCAGACAAAAGAAAATTAGAGCTTAGCATCCTTATGAATACAGATATAAAAATTCTCAACAAACTAGCTAACTGAATTTAGTCATGTATAAAGAAGTTTGTATAGCATGATAGAGTAGGATTTATTCCTTGAATGCAAGGCTGGTTCAACAGTTGAAAAATCAATGGAATTTACCATATCAATAAACTAAAGAAAAAAAAATTATACAGCTGCATCAATGATCTCAAAAACAAATCATCTGAAAAAACTCAATACCTACTGGGAAACAAAACAAAACAAAAAACTCACCAAGTTAAGAACAGAGAAGAATTAACACAAATTAGTAAAGAGCATCTATAAAAAGGTACACTAACTTCACACTTAATATGGAAAGAGTGAATGCTTAAGAACAAGTCAAGTACATCCACTTTCACAATTCACATCCACTTTTCACTATTTCACAAAGTACTAAAAGTTACTAGCTATAGCAATGAGGCCTACAAGTGAATAAAAACATTCAGGTTGAAGAGGAAAGCATTAAACTTATTTACAGATGACATGATGCCTAAAAGTAAGAACTCCAAATAATGAGCTCAGAAGAGAATTTTTTCAAGCTTCTCTCGTGTGTCTACCCATCCATGAGCATCTGTATCCAGATAATTTTCCCTATCTTCTATGATAAATGTTTGTCCTCCTAACCAAGGCTAATCTATTAGCCTTATGTCTTCCACACTGATGAGGAGCAAGGAGGTTGTATTTCATTACAAATTTTCTTTCTTCTTGATTTCTTTCTTCTGATTCATTTGCAACAGCATAAAATGATCATATTTTGCCTTATCTGAAAAATAAACTCTCCTGTCTCCACCACTCCCTGTAGCCACCAACCCCATCTATCCGGTTCCTTTAACATTTAAACTCCTCCAAATTTTATGTATGTTCACTGCCTCTAATTCCTCTCCTCCTGTTTTCTTTGGGCTTCCCTGGTAGCTCAGCGGGTAAAGAATCTACTTGCAATGCAGGGTACCCTGGTTCAATTCCTGGGTTGTGAAGATCCCCTGGAGAATGGATAGGCTATCCACTCAGGTATTCTTGGACTCCTCTATTAGGCAAATAGTGCTTAACTGCTCAGTCGTGTGTGACTTTGTGACCCCATGGACTGTAACCCACCAGGCTCCTCTGTCCATGGGGATTCTCCAGGCAAGAATACTGGAGTGGGTTGCCATGTTCTCCTCCAGGGGATCTTCCCGACCCAGAGATGAAACCCAGGTCCCCTGCATTGCAAGAAGATTCTTTACAATCTGAGCCACCAGGGAAGTCCAGTCAGAAAACTAATGGAGGCAAATAAATGTTATTAAAGAAGTTATCAGTAGAAATCAGAGCTTAAAATCACACTAAGGGACCATGAAAATCAGGGAAGAACATATGCCTAGGTTGTCCCACCAAATGGGTGAGACACAAGAATATTTATCCTCCTTGAACTGTCAATCTTTAGTGGAGGGCTCCTCCAAGGGGATATTCTTTCCCCAGCAATTTTGACCAGTCAGATCTTCTCCTTCCAGCCACCAAAGAAACAAAGGCAGAAAATCATGGCTGCCTACAGTCTGAAATTAGGTGAATTTGCATGCATACTGTAAATGTAAGGCAAATGGCTGAGGCGTCAGTAGCATTTACTCCTCTCTCAATATTTTCACCAACCTAGTTACCGCCTCTAAACTCTTGGCTCACATTCTGTATGCCCTCTTGACATCACTGCTAAGGCATCACAAACACTATGCTCATTAAAATGTACATCTCACATTTATTTCTCCTGCAATTCCCCCATTTCACAAAATGGCAATTCCAGCATTGCATTTGCTCAGGCCAAAAAGATTGGAGATATTCCGAGTCTCCCTATTCTCTCATTCTCCCCTCCCATAAAATCTGTCACCGTAGGGTGGAGCCTTTTCTGTGCATACACATCTCTACTCAGTGCCCACCCTTTCCATGGTGACCACTCGCTCAGAGCTGGAATGTGGCAACAAGCTTCTCACTTGTCTGTCTCATTCTCACCTAGCTCCCTTTGCAGCATCCAGAATGGTTCTGATTAAAAACTAAGACCTATAATGCCATTCCTCCACTTCAACTTTCTAGTAGTATGCTATATCACTCAGAATGAAAACCAATTTCTTCAAAATGCTTAAAGATGTGCCCTCTAGATTATTTCTCTAAACTCATCTATTACTTTTCTATTGGCTTGCTCCCAACCAGCCAGGCTAATCTTCAAGCTGTGCCTTGGGCATGAAAACAGGATCTCTTTCTGATGCCTTTGCACTTGGTCTCTGGCCCCTCATTGCAGAATAATCTCATCCCATAACCACTGGGTGGCTCCCTCACCTCTTACTTCTTTGCTAATGATACTTTTCCCTGAAAATTTTATTTTAAAGTTACAGATCTCCCAGTCTCCATTTCCTTTTCTTATACTTCGTTCCCATAGCAACTACCACTGAATAAAATAATATAATATTTAAATTAAATATTTTATATCATTCTTCCATTCTACAAATAAATATTTCAGGTAAGTTTCTTTTCTTTTTTTTTTCTGTTTCATTCATGTGTTTATTCCTCTAAACCTGGAATAGTTTTTCTCAGTGCTCAAATAAATATTCATCGTAGGAATAACTTTATTGGATTGTATATTTACTTGAGGATTAACTGGAAGACTCTTGAAAACCAAATAGCTTTATTTCATCCTCCACAAGAAAATGCTTTGTATTCAAAGATGTTTATAGAACACACAATGATCATAAAACTGAAAAAGATCATGAAAGCAAGGACACTTTTGCAGCTTCATATTTCAAATTCACATTTTTCCATCTTATTATAACTTTTATATTAGTGTGCCTGGTTTCATTACACTTTCAATTATTATTATGGTCATAGTTTCATAGGAAAAGAATTCACCTAGAGTGAACCCCAAAGCAAATGAAAAATAGTATGTGATAAAGGAAACCAGCTGCAGATGAGGGAAATTTCACTCAATGTCATCATTGTCTGATATTGACTAGAAAACAATTATAAGTTATATTTAAGTGACATTGGAGAAGATATGGAATGTGTTTGCTTAATGTTAATCACTATATATGATTTTTAACATTTCTGTCAGGATTGTGTTGGATAGTTGTAGTGGAGGGGAAAAAAAAAAAAGATAAAAACAAAGATGTGGGGAGTTCTATACCAAAATACATATATAGAGAGTTCTTCTCTTTGGATGAATATCTTTTCAAAATAACATGACTATAGAAGAACAAAAGCATACTTACATCACTTACATTTTTATTTTATACTATAAGCCAGTTTATTCTCTAATAAGAGTTGGTAACCAAGGAATTCAGTGTCTGACCCATGGTAAACCTGATAGATAAGTGAACGAGAATTGTTGGATGTTAAAGACACTGGCTTGAAGGAAAGACAGTGACACTGCCTATTCCACCAAACAAAGATTTTAACAAAATCTGGTTTGGGATAATGAATTAATCAAATAACCTAAGTCATGTGTGTTTATAAGACCATGATTTCCCCATTATAAACATAACAAAATATCAAATAAGCAGGAGCATCTGTTCAATGATTTATTTAATAATATTTCTTAGCCCCTAGACTATGTGATTTGTCAGTTCTTTTTGTTTGTTTTTACCTTGGTTTCAAGAAGAATATTTAACACTTGAGAATAAATATCCAATACAGCTTTGTACAATTACAATATTAATAGGACATGTGAATTTGTAGAAATGCATTTTGATAAAAAGAGTTGTAGGAATAGAAATAAATTTGAGGTGGTACTAGTTTGAAATTTTCGGTTCACATAGAATAGCTTGCAGGGGGAAGAAACTAGGGATGAGGAAAGGAGAAACTTAAGGAGATTAACTGCCAAAATACACAAACAACTTTTACAGCTCAATATAAAAAACAAAAAAATCAAGGAAATGGGGAGAATACCTAAATAGACATTTCTCCAATGAAGACAGATGGCCAAAAAGTACACGGAAAGGTGCTTGATATCATTAATTATTCAGTTCAGTTCAGTCACTCAGTCTTGTCCGACTCTTTGCGACCCCAGCATACCAGGCCTCCCTGCCCATCACTAACTTCTGGAGTTTATTCAGACCCATGTCCATCAATCGGTGATGCCACCCAACCATCTCATCCTCTGTCATCCCCTTCTCCTCCTGCCCCCAACTCCTCCCATTATTAGAGAAATGCAAATAAAAATTACAATGAGGTATCACCTCACACCAGTCAGAATGGCTATCATCAAAATGTCTACAAATAATAAATGCTAGAGAGGGTGTGGAGAAAAGAGAACCTTCCTACATTGTTGGTGGAATGTAAATTGCTGCAACCACTACTAGGCATATATCCAGAAGAGATGAAAACTCTAATCTATAAAGATACATACATCCCAACATTCATTGTAGCACTATTTACAATAGCCAAGATATGGAAGCAACCTCAGTGTCAATCAACAGATGAGAAAATAAAGAAGATGTGATATGTATGTATATATGTGTGCATATGTATATATATATGCAAACAATAGAATATCACTCAGTCATAAAAAATGAAATAATGTCATTTGTAATAACATGGATAGAACTATAGAGATTACCATGCTAAGGTAAAAAAAAAAGTCAGAAAGAGAAAGGCAAATATCATATGTGGAATATAAACAAAATGATTCAAATGAACTTATTTACAACACAGAAATAGACTCACAGACATAAAGACAAACATGGTTACCAAAGGAGAAAAAGGGGGAAGGGATAAATTAAGAATTTGTGATTAACAGATACACACTACTGTCTATAAGATAAATAAGAACCTACTGAATAGCACAGAATGCTATTTTCAATATATTGTAATAACTTAGAAAATAATTTGAAAAAGAATGCATATATATACATATATATGTATGCATAGCAATCATTTTGCTATACACCTGAAATATTGTGAATCAACTCTACTTGAATTTAAAAAATATCCCCCCCAAAGAGTTGGTAGCAACAAAGGAAGCTCAGGTCATAGAGAGCAAGGGACAAAAAAGTAGAAGAAAAAGTAATTAGAAAGAACTCTTCAGTTTGCTCTGTGAGTCTATTGTTACCAATCTTTAGGAATATTTGTGACAGCTATTTATGATGCTATTCAGAAAATCTTTGAGCATAGTTATGTGACTACTTCATCTTTCACAAGATGGTCTAGATGCTTCATGTGATCATTGGTGGAGTAGGTCTTCAGAAATTTTACAAAACACTATTTTGTTATTACATTTTAATTCTTCCAGGAAGAACATAAAACACTGAATTACTAGTGGGGATGAGTTTACTTATCCTCAAATCATATCATAGTTCTTATATTAATTAGGAATGTTAATATAAACAAAATGTGTTTTGTGTTATTAGTCTTAGTGGTAATAAGTTAAAATAATTTTATTGCAAATTGACTCCATGAAAAGGAAAATTTCTTGAAACAAAATGCTTTTCACTGAATGGTCTCTGGAAACAATTTATGATATCAATCACTATGCTCTGGAAACCAGATCTGAAAGAGACACGTGCACCCCAATGTTCATCGCAGCACTGTTTATAATAGCCAGGACATGGAAGCAACCTAGATGCCCATCAGCAGACTAATGGATAAGGAAGCTGTGGTACATATACACCATGGAATATTACTCAGCCATTAAAAAGAATTCATTTCAATCAGTTCTAATGAGGTGGATGAAACTGGAGCCCATTATACAGAGTGAAGTAAGCCAGAAAGATAAAGACCAATACAGTATACTAACATATGTATATGGAATTTAGAAAGATGGTAACAATAACCCTATATGCAAAACAGAAAAAGAGACATGGATGTACAGAATGGAATTTTGGACTCTGTGGGAAAAGGTGAGGGTGGGATGTTTCGAGGGAACAGCACCGAAACATGTATATTATCTAGGGTGAAACAGATCACCGGCCCAGGCTGGATGCATGAGACAAGTGCTCGGGCCTGGTGCATTGGGAAGACCCAGAGGAATGGGGTGGAGAGGGAGGTGGGAGGGGGGATCGGGATGGGGAATACATGTAAATCCATGGCTAATTCATGTCAATGTATGACAAAAACCACTACAATATTGTAAAGTAATTAGCCTCCAACTAATAAAAATAAATGGGAAAAAAAAAAAAGAAAAAAATCAGTGAGTTCCTTCCAGGACATATTTGCTTTTTCTTTCATAGGGTCTCATTAATAGTAATAATAATAATAAAGTGTCAAGAGCGGTGTGATGTTGTTGAGTTTGTACACAAGGTCATCCCACAGAGCACCTAGCTGGTCAGTGGAAGCACTGCTAAAAGTTACAGCAGTGTGAGGTTTTCCCTTAGGTTATAAATAATACATCACTTTGGTGTTTAATTCAATGCTGACAAGAAGAAGAATGAGCTGGCATCCATATGGCAAATATTAGCTACATTTCTAGCTATTGTTGCACTTAAATATTTAAGGCCTTATTTACAGATGGCAAGAAAATGAAGTAAGGAATTAATATACTGGATATGAAATTGTAAACAAGATAGTGTGGTGTAAAGGCATTATAGACTATTTCTTCTCTACAAAATCTGCCTTGTTTGCCTAATTGAGAGGCTGCCAAAGCATACCTTAATTATCGAGAGGCTTAATTTATCTCTTTGCAAATATCTGGGATCCTGATGTAAGCAATGTTTAAGTGAGACTCCTTGGTGTGGCATCATGGTGTTAGAAAATTGTTTTGGGGTTCTCAGTGCTGCTGCTATCTGTGCACTCGTACATGGGACCGTTTTTGCAAGAGCCGCAGTTTCACTGTATATAGAATGGGAAGAATAATAACTACCCTACAACGATTAAAGTGAAAGTGAACGTCGCTCAGTCCAGCCCGACTCTTTGCGACCCTGTGGACTTTAGAACCCATGGAATTCTCCAGGCCAGAATGCTGGAGTGGGTAGTCTTTTCCTTCTCCAGGGTATCTTCCCAACTCAGCGATGGAACTCAGGTCTCCTGCATTGCAGGTGGATTCTTAACCAACTGTGCCACAAGGGAAGCCCTGCATTGATAGTACCCTTATAACAGCCGAAATATTTTTGTAAAAGAATGTGTAGATTGTAAAACATTTCCATGGTAAAATATTTTTTTACTTGCTTGTTTTTCCTTAGAGATAAAGATCTATAACCCCTTCACCTTTTAAACCTTCCTAGTGTCTTGTGTTTAAGAAATTCTCATTCAGTATTAATTAAAACAATGGATGCAAGAATGAACAAATAAATGAATGAATGCATGATTTTGATCAACCTGTTATGCTTTTCAACTTATACAGTGGAAAACTTCACTATTGCTAGCAAAGCCCATGAATGCTCTTCTTTATTTCAATCATAGAATTAATTTTTACTACCCATAGAAGCAAAGTTATTCTTGTGCATTCTGAAGTATTTTTGAAATTGGTTTAATTTCACCCTTCTGCTGTATTTGTACTTTATGATTTTCGGGGCACTGTGGTGTTGTGGAAGAGGCTGAAGCATTGTTATAATTTTACACAGATTCTCAGAGTTAGCATTTCATCCTAATTTCCTGGATCCTATTTTTAGCATCATTTTGTCTTGAGTTTTTTTTTTTTTTTCAAATATTTTAATCTTTATCTGGTCATTACCAGCTTGAAAATATACACTTGGCGGTGGTCAGCATTAATTATTAGTTTAATATATATATAAGTAATGATCCCTGGGTTAGGATGATACCCTGGAGGAGGAAATGGCAGCCCACTCTAGTATTCTTGCCTGGGAAATCCCAGGGACAAAGGAACCTGGCAGACTACAGTCAAAAGGGTCGAAAAGACTGAGACATGACTGAGTGCAAAGCATAACGAATAGTTAGAAACATATTCTTGACCTTGACAATGATTAAATAAAAAAAATTATCATGAGAAGAGCAAGCCATTTGAAATGTAATATTTTATTGAAGTTAAACATGTAATAAATATAAATTCATAATATGTTATAAATTACATAAACTATGCCACTTATGCTCTCAGAAGAGTCACTACCTTGTTTGTGAGCTAAAATAAAACTTATGAGAGAGACATTTATGTTTATTATATATTCTTATGATGTCCCAAAAAGTTATTTGGGTGGTTTTTCAACTAATGTTCTGTTAAAACTGAGCTAGTTTTACACTAAAACCAAGAAGTTCAGTAACTTTTTCCTCTTCCCAATAAAAGAATATCTTGAAAATGTTACATATTATAAACAATAATATATATCAATATTATGGCTACTTGTGGTGGTGTAGTCGCTATGTCCAACTCTTGGTACGTCATGGACTGTAGCCTGCCAGCCTCCTGTGTTGATGGGATTTTCCAGGCAAGAATACTGGAGTGGGTTGCCATCTTTCAGGGGATCGTCCAGACCCAGGAATAAAACCCAGGTCTCCTGCATTGCAGGTGGATTCCTGCATTGCAAGTGGCTTCTTTACCTACTGAGTTACAAGAGAAGCCCTATGGCAATTTAATATTTACCTTTAATTTTTCTATAAAAAATGTTAATCCCTATTATTTATTCTACTTAAATAATTTCAGATATATAAAATCATAATCTAAAGTTGCTCCTCAGTTTTGTTTGATATTGTTAACATTTTATTCCCAGATGATGCTGGTTCAATTCTGGACTGGTAACATAAGAAGGATGGTTTGTAATGAACAGTGTACACATTGAGAGAATCATCACCATTAAGAAATATTCTCATCATGATGACCTAAGCAGCAATGAATATGAAGAATAAGGCCTGTAATTAGTCACATAGTGAGGCTTTCTGAGGAGAGCAGGCTAGGCTCCCAAGCAGTCTAAAAACAGCTTGAGAGTACAGAAAGCGGTGCTAGCTTATGGTTTTATGTTTTTAGGGTGATGAGGCTAAGATAAGTTTACAGTAAGTGTCCCTTTATGTGGATCTTGGCTTCTGTGGTGTGAAATTCCCACCAGCACCAAAAAAAAAAAAAAATTTTCACCAGACTTTCTTATCAGCTTGTCAAAATGTGTGGGAGAAGAGGGGCTTGGAAACTGTAAATAGTCAAATGTTAATAATAGAACCAAACAATTGATTAGAGTTAACCCGTATTGTTTGACGAAAGGGTGAAAGATGCCATGTTTCATTTAATTGATTTTGAACTCATTCATTTAAGCCTTTATGATGCTCTGTGGGGCTTTTATCCTGAGGTGAGTACAGTAGGTGAAAGTCACACTGACTATGTTATTTAAGGGCCCACCATGGTATATTTGGGAAAGGTAAATGATTGGCTCGGTGATGATCAATAGTGCCTAGAACTCCAAACGGGATAAATGACATCTTGATAAGGACTTGTACAGCTGTGTTAGGATGTACAGAATTGTGTGACCTAGATTTAGATATTGTGTATCTGTAAGGCAAGAGATTTCCAAAATTCTCTACCCCACAGGTAGCAAACTTAGATAAGGAATTAATATAGCTGCTACCAGACAGACAACCGAGCCAGACCACTGGCAATGGTTTAAATCTATAAAAATTTGCAGGCAAAGCAGATTTCTTTGCCAGGGCATCCAGTGCTAAGATGAATGCCTGAAGTCTGGGAAATTTTGCTGACTGCCAGCTCTTATCATTTATCAGGTGCATCTCATCCAGTTAAGAAATGAAAATTAGTTCTTCAGCAGGGTTCACCACATATGATCATGGCACTGCTGTCCATTAACTACACACAGTTCTACCGCTGTTCACTTTTTTGTTGTTGTTCAGTCACTCAGTCATGTCTGACTCTTTGTGAGTTGATCCCAAAGAACTAGCAAGGTCTGGGGGAGGACTTTCAACCACCAGCACTGAGGCATCTCACAAAGAACAGAAGGTAGGAGATATCATGTCCTCCTGGAGGTGAGGTCTGCAAAGGGGCCAGATTTGACTCTATTTTTTTTGTAATTACAACTTACATTTTAGCAAGAAACACCTGATGGTTGTGTCATCTTTGTTGGTATTCGGTTGCTAAGTGGTGTCTGACTCATTGGGACCCCATGACTTGCAGCATGCCAGGCTCCCTGTCCTTCACCCTCTTCTGGTGCATTTATGCTAAGTTGCTTCAGTCATGTACAGGTCTACGAACCCATGGACTGTAGCCTGCCATGCTCCTCTGTCCATAGGATTTTTCCAGGCAAGAATACTGGGGTGGGTTACCATTTCCTTCTCCAGGGGGAAGTAATCTTCCTGACCCAGGGATCAAACCTGCCTCTTTTATGTCTTCTGCTTTGGCAGACCGTTCTTTACCACTAGCACTACCTTCTGGAGTTTGCTCAAACTCATGTCCATTGAGTCTGTGATACTATCTAATGGCTCATCCACTACTGCCCACTTCTCCTTTTTCCCTTCAATCTTTCCGAGCATCAGGGTCTTTTCCAATGAGTTCACTCTTATCAGGTAGTCAAATTATTGGAGCCTCAACTTCAGCATCAGTCCCTCTAATGAATATTCAAGGTTGATGTCCTTTAGGATGGACTGGTTTGATCTCCTTGCAGAGTCTTCTCCAACACAACAGTTAGAAAGCATCAATTCTTTGGCAGTTAACCTTCTTTTAGGTCCAAATCTCACATCTCTACATGGCTTCTGGAAACACCATGGCCTTGACTATACAAACCTTTGTTGTCAAAATAATGTCTCTGCTTTTCAATACACTGTCTGGGTTTATCATAGTTTTCCTTCCAGGAAGCAAGTGTATCAATTTTGAGGCTGCAGTCACTGTCCGCAGTGATTTTGGAGCCCAAGAAATTAAAGTCTGTCACTGTTTCCACTTTCCCCCCTTCTATTTGCCATGAAATGATGATACTGGATGCTTACATACTACTGATTTCACACCCCAAAGTATAAAAGAAGTTTAATATGGAGCTTCAGTGTCTCAAGGCCTGGGAAATTGTGACGCAGGAGAATAGTTTGTGAGTCACTCTGAAGGCTCATGACATGGAGGAGGGCAGTTTTTGTCACTAAAAATTCTTGAGCAACTTATAGCCATCATGTTGGTCAGGAAATACTCAAAGGCATGAAACAATATTGCTGAAACTTGTATAGTGAAGAAGTCTCTGGTGACACTATTCAGAATAACTGTATTATGGCAATTTGGGCACGTTCTAGAGCCTTCGGTAGTGGGGGTGGTTTGCAAGTGAAAGCATAGATGAGTTCAAATAAAATTTCTAAATAGTAATATGTTACTTCTGAAATTAAAAAAAAAACCTGAAGATATTAGATGTTTGATTAGTTTTTAATGTCATAAATATCAAATGAGTTATTTGTTTCTTCACAATGACAAGGATTAAGCTGGCTAAGAGCTGAGAGAGGGTTGTTTGTTTGTTTTTTGTATTTCTTAAGTTATATCTTAAATAAGACTTATGTAATCGGTGGCTTGGTTTCTTTGGTAGCTCATCTGGTAAAGAATCTGCCTGCAATGTGGGAGACCTGGGTTTGATCCCTGGGTTGGGAAGATCTCCTGAAGGAGAGCATGGCAACCCACTCCAGTATTCTTGCCTGGAGAATCCCCAAGGACAGAGGTGACTGGCAAGCTGCAGTCCATGGGGTCACTAAGAGTTGGACATGATTGAGCACCTAAGCACAGTCCAGAACAGTGTAGGTGGCTCAGTCTCTAAAGAATCCACCTCTCAATGCAGGAGGCCCAGGTTTGCTCCCTGGTTTGGGAAGATCCCCTGGAGAAGAAATTTGCAACCCACTCCAGTATTCTTGCCTGGGAAATCCCATGGACAGAGGAGCCTGGCAGGCTACAGTCCACGGGGTGCCAAGAGCTGGACACGATTTAGCAACTAAACCATCAAACCACCAATACATAATATTATGACCTTTCTACGCTTAAGAAATCTTAGTTGTATTTGCATTTTTCTGAATTTTCAGTTTCAATACATCCACTCTGTCATAGCAATAAGGCTCTTCCTGAGCCCATGATTTCAGTCTCTAAAATACACCATGTGGAAAAACTTTTGATAGATGGGTAGGAACTGATGAATTCATAAATGAACAGCACAATGCTGTTTTCATTAATATTAGTGAACCTGTTTAATAAATATTTATATTCACTTGTCTGAACTCACCTTGCTTTATTAGTTATATCTGATTTTGATTAATCTATATATATTCCTACATCCTTATGCATAAGCTGCCCTCTTGAAATACAAATATTTTAAACTATTTTATGCTATGCTTTTGTTGCAAGCATGTTGAAACAAAATAAAACTAACTCGTAAATCTTATCTCCTCTGTCTTTCTCACACCATATAGAATTTCATCAAGAAACCCTCTTAGCACTACTTTTAAAAGATGTTCCTATAGTTGTAAATAAATAACTTTACAGCTAAATATGAATAAAATATTATATAAATTTATGGAAAAATTAAAAGTAAAATCTGACTTTGCTTAATTACCAGGCAAGGAAACAATAAAGAGATTCACTGAGTGTATCACTAAGGGAGAAATGCCAAAATTTTTATAAACAGGAAGATGAAGTTTCTGTTAATCAGAGTTGGAAAGTTTGCAGTTTAGATGGGATTGAAAATGTACCATAGTCTTTACATGCTTAGTTCAACCAAGTCCCATTGTTCATTGGCCAGAGAAGATTATTCTTTAAGGTTCATTGATGATCTGATACATGAGCTTACTAAAAGTGCCTAGTCATGACTCAGCCTTACCTGGAAGTTTACCAAAAATTAACCCCTGTTCAACAGCTTGTGTAGTTTAGAACACAATTCAAGTATTCTTATCTCTTAGACAAGTTCTTCTGTACATGGAAGTTATTCTTTCTATGAAATACTGACTTTTTCTCATTAGCTATAAAATCATCCCAAGGTAAGACATCATCAATTCTCACCTAGACAATTACAATGACTGCTAACTGATTTTCCAGCTATTATCCTTGTTCCCTGACAAAAATGATGATTTAGGAACATAAGTCGCATGATGTCACTTCTCTATTCATCAACCCAGCTCTGACAACGTATTTAACTCAAAGCAAAAGCTACTCTGAGTTAAATATGTAGTTCAGTTCAGTTCAGTCACTCAGTCGTGTCCGACTTTTATCGACTCCATGGACTGCAGCATGCCAGGCTTCTCTGTCCATCACCAACTCCCAGAGCTTACTCAACCTCATGTCCATCAAGTCAGTGATGCCATCCAACCATCTCATCCTCTGTCGTCCCT
The DNA here is from genome assembly GCF_023699985.2 of Odocoileus virginianus. Lineage (NCBI taxonomy): Eukaryota > Metazoa > Chordata > Mammalia > Artiodactyla > Cervidae > Odocoileus > Odocoileus virginianus. The sequence goes on along the minus strand of NC_069687.1, from coordinate 16,619,733 downwards.
TTCTCCTCCTGCCTTCAATCTTTCCCAGCATCAGGGTCTTTTCCACTGAGACAGTTCTTCATGTCAGGTGGCCAAAATATTGGAGTTTCATCTTCAGCATTAGTCCTTCTAATGAATATTCAGGAATGATTTCCTTTAGGATGGACTGGTTGGATCTCCTTGCTGTCCAAGCGACTCTCATGAGTCTTCTCCAACACCACAGTTCAAAAGCATCAATTCTTCAGTGCTAGGCTTTCTGTTCCTCTGCCTCAGTTTTTCTGTGGTCAGTTCCTTCTAGAGTATTTTTAATTTCAGCAATTGTGTTATTTATCTATGTTTGATGAGTTTTTATTTCTTCTATGTCCTTAGTGATTGTATTAACTGTGTTAACAGTTTCTTGAATTTTCTTCATTCAATTTCCAAGAATTTGGAGCATCTTTACTATCATTATTCTAAATTCTCTTTCAGGTAGATTGCTTATTTCCTCTTTGTTTATTTGGTCTTGTCAGTTTCTGCCTTGTTCTTTCATTTGTGCTGTATTTCTGTCTTTTCTTTTTTTTTCTAACTTGCTCCTCTGGAGGTCTCCTTTTCCCAGGCTCTAGGGTTATATTCCTTCTATTTTTTGGATTTTGTCCTTGGCAGGAAAGGTTGGTTGAACAGTTTGTGTTTACTTCTTGTTAGGGGTGACTTGTACCTGTGTATCTAGTGGGAGGAGATCAAGCAGGTAATTACAGAAATAATGAGACACATGCACACACTTCCACACACAGTTATAGCCAAAGTATTCCCAAGAAAAGAGTGCAGGAAATTGACTTGGTGAACAGGGAAACCCAAAGTGATATTAACTATTAGAAATCTGAACTAGCTAATGCTCAATCTGGAAAATAGCCTGTGAGGTGTGCCAGCTGGGGAATATAGGAAAGAGAGCTCAACAATTTAACTTACTTGGTGAAAAAAGAAAGAGAGAAGGAAAAAAGGGAGAAGAAAAAAGAGGGGAAAAAATAGAAAGGAGATTAAAGAGAAGAAAAGGGTGGAAAAGAGGGTAAGAGAGAGAGAGAAAATAAAAAAATAGAAAAGCAAAGATAAACAGACATATATGAAAAAGATTTACATATATTCAGGAATAGCTTAGCCAGTAAAGAGCTATAAGAAGAACAGTCAAATACATCAAAAACAAAATCAGAAAAAATCTCACACACACACATACACACAATGGTGAAAAAGAAAAAAAGAGGAAAAAAAATGGCGAAAACAAAAAGGAAAACTCCATCGCACTGCAAAAAGGCTACCATGAAGGTAGAAATACGTAGCGGGAAAAAAACACTGTGATTTATTAGAAAAAAAAAAAATTAAAGCTCATAATTCTTGCTTGTGGAGTCTGCCCCCATGGATGAGACTGGCTTATGTGATGTTTTGATGTTTTCTGGGTCCTGTGATGTTTTTCTGGTTGGGGCAGCTTATGCCGGTGTTCCGGTTGATGGAGCTAGATCTCATCTCTATGAAGGGCAGGGGAGTGTCCAGTAGTAGGTATTGGGGAGTCTATGGGTTCAGTATGTCTTTGGGCAGTCCTTCTGGCTTTGAAAGTGTTAGACATGTCTATTTCCACAGCTACTTCAAAGTGGCCCTCAGCATATTTTCTCTGCCACCAGCCCAAAACTTGTCCCTGGAATCTTTGCTGATGCTTCTGATCCCTAGCCCCGCCCTTCACGGCAGGCCAAACCTTGCTAGGTAAGGGCTTGTGTGGATCTTTTCTCAACCCCCTGACTGTGGCCCCTGCTCACGGGGTCATGTGCGGCCTTTTCTCCGCCCCCCCGAGCGTGTCCTCTGTGTTGCGGGGCTTGTGTGCACCTGTCTCAGCTCACCAGGCCCAGTGCATCTTAGATAAGCTTTTATTTCAGATTTCAACTCATGAAGTGAAAATCACCTCTAATAGAAACTATTCTTGAATATGAGCACACTAGATTAAAATAATTCAGAAAATCTAATCCATCCGGGTTTTCTGTAGTGGTCAAATAGTGTGCAATGTATGTGTATATGTGTGTGTGTGTATGCTTGAGAAACAGATGAAGCTATTCATTTGTGTTTTATAGCCATATTAAACAAGAGAAGTAACTAAGAGCAATAGAATTAACTGTCAGATTAAGAATGTGTTTTTCCTTCCAGCTATTAAATATCCCTGGGGCTAAGATCAGCTGAGGATTCTATTGACTCATGAGTCTGATCTCATTTATGCTCATATAACTCATTACAATGTCATACAAACCCTCATTAAAAGGTGTAGTAAGTGGAATTATTTGTATTTTATTTCATCATGTGTTTGTCCATTTTCTCCTCCACTCTCACTATAATTTCAGATTGTCATTTTCATCAGTTAAACGTATGTTGAGAGATTTTATCAGGATTTAAAAAGCAATGCAATCTGTTAACTCTTGGCCGTTAAGTATATGTGATACCATTATAACTATAGTATTCAAATTCCTAAGTGTATAGAGACTAATTTATTTAGTAGAAATCAATCTGTGATTTGGGAGAATGGGAAAATAAAGAAGAGGATTAGTTCATCATTGACAGAATCTGAAGGGAAATTGCACCAAGGGACAAGGTAATTAGTGCCTTATTGTATTAGAGCATCTTAGTGCTAGAACTTCACAGATGGGAAAGAAATCTGTATTTAGTGAATTCTCATGGGAGCATATTTGAAGGGACAGATAGATAGGAATATTTAGTTATTAATGATATCATTAGAAAAGATGGCATGTAGAGAAATTTAGAATAAAATCCTAGTTAGTTAGCCTTAAGATTTTAAAACTTTCCAAGATAACAGTCATTTATTTAGTTGTGGAAAAATATGCAAATGAATATTCCTTGTGACACTACACAGGGGTCAGGCCATATTCACTCAGGTTCCTAAGTTCAGCCAAGATCCAAAAGGATGCAAATTAGTCTCCATCTCTCACAAAGGGTAATTAGCAAAGAGTTTGTGGAGAATGTCCTACGGTAGTAGTAAGCTTAAAGCTTAGGAGCTTTAGTTCACAGAGGCAGAAGAACTCTGCATTCTACAGATCCTAACCAACGGGTCAGACATTTTGATACAATTATCTACGGCACTAGGAGGAAAAAATTATGAACTTAGAAACTAAAGCTAAAATGACATCCTCTTCTTTCTAATTTTTTCTGGAAACGTGCTGATTGAATGAATATTTTGTTCTGGACAATATTTACTCTCATCCCCCTTCACTAAAAGGAAGGACTTAAATGAGAAACTTCTGGATAAGTCACCCTTTCAACATCCTGTTTTTCTCATGCAAACATGGACCACAAATTCTAAAAGAACGTGTGCACACCACTGTATTTAAAGTGGACAACCAACTTATTCTACAGCACAGGGAACTCTGCTCAATATCATATAGCAATCTAAATGGGAAAAGAATTGGAAAAAGAATAGATATCTGTATATGTATAACTGAACAGCTTTGTTGTACACTTGAAACTATCACTACATTGTTAATCAACTATACTCCAAGTGAAATTAAAGTTTATTTTTTTTAAAGATAGCAATATTTCCAATGTATTCTGCAGAGTAAATGGTCACATACTGTTAATAACCACTCTTTCTGACTCATTCTTGTGATTATTTATGTATCAATACACACATTTGTTTGCAAAGGAATGTCTTCTATATAAAATGTGAGTCACATGTCACAAGAAGTTTTACACATTTTGCTACAAAAATGTAATCACATTATTTATTCATTTGGGTTAATACTTGGCCTTATCTCCTCCCAGATTTAACACAGAAATTTTTAGGCTAATAAACATAAGCTGCCTTGCCTTATTCCAATGCCTGCCTAACATTCAATTGTATAGATATGATATGATTTAAATAATAATTCTTCTTGTGGATAGCACTAGCTTTCTGCACATATTCAGTTCAGTTCAGTTGCTCAGTCGTGTCTGACTCTTTGTGACCCCATGAATCACACAGCATGCCAGGCCTCCCTGTCCATCACAAACTCCCATAGTTTACTCAAACTCATGCCCATCAAGTCGGTGATGCCATCCAGCCATCTCATCCTCTGTCGTCCCCTTCTCCTCCTGACCCCAATCCCTCCCAGCATCAGGGTCTTTTCCAATGAGTCAACTCTTCACATGAGATGGCCAAAGTATTGGAGTTTCAGCTTCAGCATCAGTCCTTCCAATGAACACATAGGACTTATCTCCTTCAGGATGGACTGGTTGGATCTCCTTGCAGTCCAAGGGACTCTCAAGAGTCTTCTCCAACACCACAGTTCAAAAGCATCAATTTTTCGGTGCTTAGCTTTCTTCACAGTCCAACTCTCACATCCATACATGACCACTGGAAAAAACATAGCCTTGACATGGCAGACACTTGTTGGCAAAGTAATGTGTCTGCTTTTTAATATGCTATCTAGGTTGATCATAACTTTCCTTCCAAGGAGTAAGCGTCTTTTAATTTCATGGCTGCAGTCACCATCTGCAGTGATTTTGGAGCCCCCCAAAATAAAGTCTGCCACTGTTTCCACTGTCTCCCCATCTATCTCCCATGAGGTGATGGGACCAGATGCCATGATCTTAGTTTTCTGATTAGGTATGTAAAAATGCTTCATTGACTGTATTTATGCATACATCCTATGCTCTGCTGAAGCTGCTGTTAAATCGCTTCAGTCCTGTCCGACTCTGTGCGACCTCATAGATGGCAGCCCACCAGGCTCCCCCGTCCCTGGGATTCTCCAGGCAAAAACACTGGAGTGGGTTGCCATTTCCTTATCCAATGCATGAAAGTGAAAAGTTAAAGTGAATTCGCTCAGTCGTGTCGGACTCTTAGCGACCCCATGGACTGCAGCCTACCAGGCTCCTCCGTCCATGGGATTTTCCAGGCAAGAGTACTGGAATGGGGTGCCATTGCTTTCTCCATCCTATGCTCTAGTCTATATCAAATAAGTATGTCTAAGGGAAATTGGCAAACACTAAAAAAAAATGCAAATAATATTTAAGATATTCAAATCAATTATTTTTCAAAATTGGAATTAGTTTATACTCATCAGCAATGAGAGATATTTCTAATTCTGCTCCTAATGTCTTCCCAACAGTGCATTCTGATTTTTGGAAAAGTTTTGCCAATATTTTCTGTTTGAAATCTTTGTGTATTAATTTACATTTTTAATGTTTAAAATAGTTGAGAATAATTTCAAATATTTATTGACCATATGCATATATTTCTTGACACCTCCTGTTTTATTTTCACATTCTCCTGATAGCTCAAGTATATTATGTAAAGAGTTTTAATTAGAAATCACACAAATGGCAAGAATTCAGAAGTGCATGTGTTGATTTGGACACTCAGTGGAGATAGTGACCGTATATCTAGGTCGACAACATATATGAGTGCCTTTCCCCTCATGATCTGGTGATAGACTCAACCTTCAACCAAATGTTGAGAATGTTGTAAAAAGAAACAAGAGTCAGGCTGGATAATTAAGCAAGAATCATTCCAAGTAGTACACTGTAAGCCACGTTTATTAATACTGAGGACTTTTGTTACATTGGGTAGATAATCAAAATATACAAGAAGGGGTAGATAAGTAGATGACTAATTTTAAAAGTTCATACATGCTAAAAATGGAGAATGAATTGTATATGAATTGACTATCCCCAAACCTTTGACTGTATAGATCACAACAAACTGTGGAAAATTCTTAGAGATGGGAATACCATACCACCTTACCTGCCTACTGAAAAATCTGTATACAGGTCAAAAAGCAACAGTTAGAACCGGACATGGAACAATGGACTGGTTCCAAACTGGGAAAATAGTACATCAAGGCTGTATATTGTCACCCTGCTTATTTAACTTATATGCAGAATACATCTTGTAAAATGCCAGGCTGGATGAAGCACAAGCTGGAATCAAAATTGTCAGGAAAGATATCAATAACCTCAGATATGCAGGTGATACCACCCTTATGGCAGAAAGTGAAATGGAAGTAAACAGCCTCTTGATGAAAGTGAAAGAGGAGAGAGAGTAAAAGAGTTGGCTTAAAGTTCAACATTCAAAAAAACTAAGATTGTGGCATCCACAATAAAGCAGAAGTAGGTGTTTTTCTGGAACTCTCTTTTTCTGTGATCCAATGAATGTTGGCAATTTGATCTCTGGTTGCTCTGCCTTTTCTAAATCTAGTTTGGACATCTGGAAGTTCACAGTTCACGTACTGTTGAAGCCTGGCTTGGAGAATTTTGAGCATTACTTTACTAGCGTACAAGATGAGTGCAATTGTGTGGTAGTTTGAACATTCTTTGGCATTGCCTTTCTTTGGGATTGGAATGAAAACTGACCTTTTCCAGTTCTGTGGCCACTGTTGAGTTTTCCAAATTTGCTGGCGTATTGAGTGTAACACTTTCACGGCATGCTCTTTTGGTTTTGAAATAGCTCAACTGGAATTCCATCACCTCCACTAGCTTTGTCCATAGTGATAATTCCTAAGGGCCACCTGACTTCAGAGGTCAAGATGTCTGGCTCTAGGTGAGTGATCACACCATCATGGTTTTCTGGGTCATGAAGATCTTTTTTGTTTAGCTCTTCTGTGTAATTTTGTCACCTGTTCTTAATATCATCTGTTTCTGTTAGGTCCATACTGTTTCTGTCCTTTGTTGTGCCCATCTTTACATCAAATGTTCCCTTGGTATCCCTAATTTTATTTAAGAGATCTCTAGTCTTTCCCATCCTATTGTTTTCCTCTATTTCTTCGTAATGTTCACTGAGGAAGGTTTCCTTATCTCTCCTTGCTATTCTTTGGAACTCTGCATTCGAATGGGTATGTATTTCCCTTTTCCTTTGCCTTTCACGTCTTTTCTTTTCACAGCTATTTGTAAGGCCTCCTCACACAACCATTTTGCATTTTTAACATTTTTTTTCTTGGGGATGATCTTGATCACTGCCTCCTGTACAATGTCAAGAATCTCTGTCTATAATTCTTCAAGTACTCTATCTATCAGATCTAATCCTTTGAATCTGTTTGTCACTTCTACTGTATAATAAGGGATTTGATTTAGGTCCTACCTGAATGGTCTAGTGGTTTTTCCTACTTTCTTCAATTTAAGTCTGAATTTGGCAATAAGGAGCTCAAGATCTGAACCACAGTCAGCTCTCAGTCTTGTTTTTGCTGACTGTGTAGAGCTTCTCCATCCTCAGCTGCAAAGAGTATAACCAATCAGATTTCAGTGTTGACCACCTGGTGATGTCCAAGTGTAGAGTCTTCTCTTGTGTTGTTGAAAGAGGGTGTTTGCTATGACCATTGCATTCTCTTGGCAAAACTCTATTAACCTTTGCCATACTTCATTCTGTACTCCAAGGCCAAATTTACTTGTTACTCCAGGTATCTCTTGACTTCCTCCTTTTGCATTCCAATCCCTTATGAAGAAAGGACATCTTTTTTTGAGTGTTAGTTCTAGAAGGTCTTATGGGTCTTCATTAGAACCATTCAGCTTCTTCTGCATTAGTGGTTGGAGCATAGACTTGGATTACTCTGATATTGAATAGTTTACCTTGGAAATGGACAGAGATCATTCTGTAATTTTTGAGAATGCACCCAAGTACTGTATTTTGGATTCTTTTGTTGACTATGAAGGCTACTGCATTTCTTCTAAGCGATTCCTGCTCACAGTAGTAGATATAATGGTCATTTGTATTAAATTCACCCTTTCAGTCCATTTTAGTTCCCTGATTCCTAAAATGTTGATGTTCACTCTTGCCATCTCCTGTTTGACCACTTCCAATTTACCTTGATTTGTGGACCTAAGACTCCAGATTCCTATGCGATATTGTTCTTTATAGCATCAGACTTCACTTCCATCACCTGTCACATCCACAGATGGTTGTCGTTTGTGCTTTAGCTCTGTCTCTTCATTCTTCCTGGAGTTATTTCTCTACTCTTCTTCAGCAGCATATTGGGCGCCTACTGACCTGGGGAGTTCATCTTTCAGTGTCATATCTTTTTGCTTTTCTTTACTGTCCATGGGGTCCTCAAGGCAAGAGTACTGAAGTGGCTTGCCACTCCCTTCTCTAGTGGACCACATTTTGTCAGAACTCTCCACCATGACCCATCCATCTTGGGTGGCTCATAGGTTAGACAGGGCTGTGGCACCTGTGATTAGTTTGTTTAGTTTTCTGTGACTGTGGTTTTCATTCTCTCTCCTCTCTGGTGAATGAGAGTAAGAGGCTTATGGAAGCTTCCTGGTGGGAGGTACTGACTTTAGAGTGAACTTATTCTGGTGGGCAGGGCCATGCTCAGTAAATCTTTAATCAAATTTTCTGTGGAAGGGTGGAGCCATGTTCCCTCCCTTGTTGTTTGGCCTGAGGTCAAACTGTTGGCCCATGACTCCGTTGGAGTCTCCTGGACACTCACAGGCAATTCTGGCTCAGTGTCCCACTGCCCTCGAAAGTCAAATTCCCTGGGTGTTCTCAGTCCCTTTGCTGGATCCCCAGGTTGGGAAATCTGTTGTGGGTCCTAGACTTTCTTAACAGTGTGAGACTTTCTTTGGTATAATTTTTCTGAGGTTTTTGCGTTGACTACTCCACATACTGTGGTGGGCTTGTCAGCCACCTCATCGCAGAGGGCTTGTTTCAGAGGCTGTGTGACCCAGGTATGCATAGCCAGAGCCTCTGTCCCTACAGCAGGTCACTGCTGACCCTACTGAGATCCACTTTATTATTCTGTAGGGAAAATGTTTAAGTACATCAATACAGATTATTTCTTCATAGAATTATTGATGAGTTCATTTTAAATCATAAGTCATAAGTGAAGCTCCTTTAAGGAACTGAGTGGCTGGATAGATTGAATTAAATGGTTTTATCTGAGTTTTAAAGTAAACATTTTCCATGAAACAAATAATGTTATTGATTGGGTTGGCCAAAAATTCTTATAGGTTTTTCCTTCAGATGTTAAAGCCACTGTCCAATTTACTGTCTTAGATGTCTGAATATGGAAGACACAAAAGTGAAAGCCTACATAATACAAATAATTTATTATCTTTACAAAATTAAGGTTTTATATTTTTTCTAGAGTCTTTTTTCTTTCCAATTCAAATGACTATAGTTACTTTGTTAAATCAATTATCTTTCAATTCAAAGGTGTTAGGATATAATCAAAGTGCCTTTTTTTTGGTAATTTTATTGAAAACAAAAAGCTTGCATTATCATTTAGTCACCAATTAAAGGTTGTAACAGAATAGGGAACACAAATCTGTCAATAGCTAGGAAAAAATAAAAAAGGCAAGTCTTATTATACCATTTCAAAGCTAAAGAAAGAAACATAAGAAGAAAGGAAAGGGGGGGGGAGGTAGAAGTAGAGAGCAAACACCATTGTTTTTGATATTTCTTTAACAGAACTGTGCTTCTTCTGACTCCTCTGGAACATCAACTTTATATCTCAGGGTGCAGTTAAATATTTCACAAGGAGGAATGTAAAAAAGATCAAAAAGCTTCTTTCTGAAATTAAAATGAAATAGATCAATGAAAAGGATTCCTTCTTGCAAATCCCTTGCTTTATAGTTTATCATTTCATTTTGCTGTCAAATTATAGTAGCCTTTGAGAATTTGATAACATGTGTGCCCAGGCTCTCATTTATTTTTGGTTTTTAAATGCCATTAATTCTGTTTTCCACTGCATTGTACTCTACATTTTTTAATATTTTCTTTTACAGGAAATTTTCTCTGTGTCAAATTTTATATATATATATATGTATATATATATATATATAAGACGTTCCAAATATTATTCAGTTTCATTTCATGTGTGCCAATTAAGTTTGGTTCATATTTATTTAGACAGTGAATACCACTAGTGCTTAAAAATTTTACTGAGGCATTAAAGGATCAGTGTATTTTTAAACATTAATTTTTATTATTTTTGTGCAGAATCACCTCTGGAAAAATCCTGAACTGAAGTGATTGGAAGCAGTGATGCTTCCAGTGAAGCTGGAACTCCAATACTTTGGCCACCTGATGGGAAGAGCTGACTCATTTGAAAAGACTGATGCTGGGAAAGATTGAACTCAGGAGGAGAAGGGGATGACAGAGGATGAGATGATTGGATGGCATCACTGACTCAATGGACATGAGTTTGAGTAAACTCCAGGAGCTGGTGATGGACAGGGAGGCCTGGCATGCTGCAGTCCATGGGGTCGCAGAGTGTCGGACATGACTGAGTGACTGAACTGACTGACTGAAGTGATTAAATGAGTTCACAGTATTTTATTCTCTGTGTACTGTCTTGACCTTTTAGCTCATGTCTGTTTAACATGTCATGGTATTACTTCACTATTTATTTATTTGACTGTGCTGAGTCTTATTTGCAGCACATGAGATAGTGGATCTTTGTTGCAGCATGCAGGTCTTTAGTTGTGGCATATGGGATCCAGTTCCCTGACCAGGGATTAAACCCAGGCTCCCTGCATTGGGAGTGTGGAGTCTTGACCACTGAAACACTGAAGAAGCCCCTCATCTCACTCTTTAGTGTGATGTGACATTCAGGGCTGCCCACATATGACCATGGAGAAGTATCTGTGTTGCCTGGCTAGCTAGCTGGAAGTACTGCCACTCTCACTGAAAAGCTAGCTTCCCACATGACTCACGACCGCCTCCCTCCCCTGTCTGCACCTAAATCCAACTGCAGACAAGCTCCTAAATTCACAAAAGGAGCGCGGCTGTCACCTAAATCAAGATTGATATTACCTCGACAGTATATTTGTACACACTGACAAAGTTGCTAGCTTTATGAACCATGAGAAGGGAAAGGACCCAATGGCTGGGTCCATTTTTCTGGAATACAAATCCCTGCTATTTGTCCATTAGCCTACTTTAAGCTCACCCTGGATACTCATTGGAAGGACTGATGCTGAAGCTGAAGCTCCAATATTTTGGTCACCCCATGCCAACAGCCAACTCACTGGAAAAGACCCTGAAAATGGGGAAAATTGAAGGCAAAAGGAGAAGAGGGCAACAGAGGATGAGATGGATGGCATCACCAATTCAGTGGTCATGAATTTGGGTAAACTCCGGGAGATGGCTAAGATCAGAGAAGCCTGGTGTGCTGCAGTCCTTGGAGTCATGAAGAGTCAGACACAACATGGCAACTGAACAACAACAGCCCCTACTTAAGTTTTCCTGATAAAAATAAAAGCCTAAGACCCAAGTGTTCTCTTTGTGGTTGTTTTGTTCTCAATGCATACTATGTGGAACTGGGATTAGTCAAAAACCCCCATTGTCTATCAGGTGCAAATGCTAAGATACCTGTCCTGTGGGATTCTTACCTGGCCTAATTCCAATGTTACTTTTTAATTAAAAAAAAAAAAAAACACACACATAGAGTTCTCTTTTGCTTCTTTCTTATTTCATTGTACTCCGATGGCAAAATTCCAGTGTTAGCTAAATCCATCTCTCCGCATTTTCCTTAAGTACAGTGGGATCTGATCAGTAAAAAGCATACAGTCAAAGTTGCTGAGCCACTGAATGGTAATTTATCTCAAGTGAATCATTAATCATGCTGTTAGTCAATTATCTTCCCTCCAAACATCAACAAATTCTCTCCTTGCTCAGGGCCACCTAATCCCCTTTTCTTTTATTTCCTTGAGTAAATTGAAACTTTAGAAAATAACTTTCCGGATGTCCCATTGTCTCATCCATTCAGTGAGCTACATCTGTGCCCATAAACTGCCACTCTTTCCGCTACCATGGACACAGAGTGTGGTGCGTCTGTCTAGGGTTAACTGTTCCATACATACTGAACTTCCTCTATAGCCAATTTCATCCATTCATTTGAATTTAAATGTCTTCTCTAGATTGACCTCTCTCTTATGTCTATTTCTGTCTGAGAATTTCCCACTGAATTCCTTCTTGGTATTCTCAGAAGGATATATAACCATTATTGCAAATTTAAGGTCCCAAGCTAAATTCTTTCTCTCTCCAGCCCTCAAAATTTGGTTCTCCCACATTGTTAGAAAAATAGCACACTGATCCTTCAGTGGTTTGAATCAAATATAGTCATTTCTAAGCCATTCTTTACCTTTATCCTGCATTCAATATATTAGCAAAACTGTTAAGTTTGCACTAAAGTAATCAAAATTCAAAAGCTTTTAACACAAATCTCCTGGTCCACAAACCATCATCTCTTTCTTTCCTGGGTAGTTGCTGTAACTTTCTGAGGGATCCCTAATCCCTTCCAGGATCATCTCCACAGAGTAGCCAGTGTTTACTTGAAAGTTGGTCATGTCTGACTCTTTGTGACCCTATGAATTATACAGTCCATGGAATTCTCCAGGCAAGGATATGGGAGTGGATAGCCTTTCCCTTCTCCAGGAGATCTTCCCAACCCAGGGATCTAATCCAGGTCTCCTGCATTGCAGACAGATTCTTTACCAGCTGAGCCACAAGGGAAACCCATCAATTCATTTCTACCATGGAAACCATTAAGTGACCCCACCTCTGCATAGTAAAATACCTATGAGTTTTCAAGAACCTACCAACTTCTATGATATTTAGCTCCTGTTACCTTTGAGATCACCTTTCCCACAATCTTCACCTGGCTTGTCAGTCAGGGTATATATACTTACATTTTTATGCCCTTTTCTGGGAATGTTCTTCATCAAAAACCTATGTGGTGCACCCCCTCATCTCTTTGAAGCCTTACTCATATGCCACCTTCTCATTGAGATGCCTGACCTCTCTGTCAAAAATTATACCCTCCAGACTTTCTGTCTCCACATTGCTTTTTTCTTCAATTTCGTCATAGTCTGTACCATCATTTACAATCAAACACAATTCCTCTCGCTCTCTCTCTCTCAGTAGTCTTCAAAGGGACCTGTAATTATCCATTTATCCATGGTCATTTACACAGAACACTATCTGGTTAGCTAATTAAAGAAGGCTCTCAATGAACGTTGTTATCTTAATGTTACCATTGTTTTGACAGGATAATTCAGCATTATTTTTAGTAGTTGATGCAAAATAATATCAAGCAAGGTGGCTCTAAATTTTTCAATTTTATTATATAGTCCTATAATTTAGGAAGGGAACATAGGAAAATATATTATTGGAAAATATATTCTATGAACAAATACAAAGCAAATGTATTTAACAACAATGATTTTGTACATAAGTAAAATAAAATCCTCAGACACACTATAGAACTCTAGAGTCTTCAGAAAGAACTAACAACACCCAAGATTTTATCAAAATGTGAAGATATGGTTCCTGAGTAAAATACACTAATTCCAATCTTGTGGGATTTTTTTGGTTATTGCAAACTTAAGATCTAATCCTTAAAAATGTTAAACTATTTAAACTAAATGACCAGCTTAGTTATTAATTCATATTTTTTGAATGCAGCCATGATCTTCTCTGCTAAGGGAAATGGTGTTTCAAAGCTGGATGATATATAGATACAGGAATCTTAGTCATCAGCTCTTTGAAAGACACAAATTTTCCAGAAGGAGGTATCCACTGACATAAGTGGCTAAGAAGAAGCCTTGCAAGACAACATCAAATTTGGCCAATTTGACACAGTGTGACATTAAACTTCCTGCTCTGAAAATTGAGTTAATTTTTTTTTTTTTTCAGTTCCCTGGAGTTGATTGAAAATGAGAATCCGACTCACTCTAAGCATCTACAAGAGATGGCACAGGTAGTTCAGACCTCATACTTATTAGTTGAAGGATGTCAGTCTGAGAGTTGGAAATTTGCAGTGGCTTGAACAACATAAAATCTTCCTGAAAGCAAGTTATCCTGTAGAACAAAAGAGTCTTTAACTTGCTATCTGGGTAATCCTATTAACAAAAACAAGCAAACAAACAAACAAAAGATGTGTGTCCATCTGTCAAATTCATTTTGACAGATGAAAATAAGCAAGGAAATAAGATGGAAATGAAAAGAAATAATTACAGTTCTATTCAAAGCAAAGACTTGATTCAATGTAAAAGCAAGGACAGCTTTGCACTAAATTCTGTAACAATTAGTTACTTAAAATGGTAACTAATTTGACCTAAAATTACAGAATAAAATCTAAGTGAGAATTTTGTTTGTACAATTTCTTACTGCTATATAGCACATTTCCAACAATTTAGTGGATTCAGGTAGCACCCATTTGTTATTTCACAGTTTCCACAGGTGAGAAGTCTGGTCACAGCTTCTTACAGGCTCTCATCTTAGATCTCACAAGACTTTAGTCAAGACACAAGCTCAGTTGTTGATTCTCATCTGAAATTTGAGGCTTGCTTCCAAGATCATTCAGGTCATTGACAGAATTCAGTTATTACTTTTGTAGCACCGAGGCCCTTGCTTTCTTATTATCTGTAAGGGAGTTGGGGAAGCTATCAGCACCCATAGGTTCCCTAGAGCTTTTTTGGTCCTCCATAGATTGCAATGTGGAATTTAGTTAGCTTCTTCAAGGCCAGTCAGAATCTATCTGATTTCTTCTTGTCATAGTCTTCTGTAATAGTCTTGTATGAAGTCTTCCTTTCCGTTTCAATGTGTGAGAAGAATTTTTTCTTTACAAGATGAGATGTCTCATAACCAACTGAATGACTATTAATTTCAATGTTTGTGAAAGAAAATGAATAATAAATGTAATGTGAATAAGCAATGGGATGGGGGGACAAAGGTTGGATAAAGAAGTGAAGGAGGGACACTCTTTGTAAGTCGGTATCTCCAGTGAAACCTGATAGATGAAAAGGAATTAGATATTCGAAGACTTTCAAGGGGAATACTCTAAAGAACAGAAGAGCAACTGCAGAATATCAGGGACAGGAAAGTGATATCTTAGAAAAGGGGTGCAAGAGAGAGAATGCAAGAGCTGTGTTGAGTCAAGTTAGTGAGTGAGACCTATGACACCCTGAAGAAGAGATGAGACTGACATGAGAAAACATACAACAAACCCAAACTGAAGGGCATCCTCACAATAACTCTTCAAAGTATCAATGTCACAAAAGTCAAGAAAAGAGTGAGGAATCCCCACATACTGGAAGAGACTAAGGAGAGAGGGCATCCAATTGCAATGTGGGATCCCAGATTTGATTGTTGAAAAAAAAAAAAATGACAATGACTTTTGAGAGAAAGTAGTGACATTTGAATAATTTTTTCAGTTCAGTTACTGGTACTGTAGCAATCTTAATTTCCTGGTTTTGATCATTTTAATATGTCTATATAAGGTGTTAGCATTAGGGGAAGTTGGGTGAATGGTATACAACAGTTCTCCATATCATGTGTGAAATTGTTCTGAATGTCTAAAATAGTTTGTAAATAAAAAGTAAATCACAGACAAACAAACAAACAAAAAGATCGAGTCACTTCAGTGAGAGAAGAAATGTTTCACTTTGGTGTTAGAAAGTAACTTGTAGGAATATAATAACTTGTAGAAATAAAATACTTTGTAGTATGTTTGTATTAAGATCCAATCAGGGAAAGAGTTCTAAGGAGTAAGAATTTTATTGTAGGAATCAGATACTTCATATTTTGAGAGGGAACCAGGGAAATAAGGACACAAAAAAGGAAGTTGGACAATTAGGAAAAAATCAAACCAGCCCACCAGAAGTCCTAGTATACATGGGACATACCTACATTAGTTTAGAAATTAAAGTCGCTCAGTTCTGTCCGACTCTTTGTGACCCAATGGACTGTAGCCCACCAGGCTCCTCCACCCATGGACTTTTCTAGGCAAGAGTACTGGAGTGGGTTGCCATTTCTCACCAGGGAATCCCTTAAGTTAGTTTAGATCCCCTATTGTGACTGTTTAAAGCTTATTTGGTATTGGCTTCAAAGGACTATACGTCATCTAAATTTATTCACATGACTTATAAAACATTCATATGACTTTAAAAATTCTTCATGTGACTATAGGATTCATATGCAGAAAGCATCCCATTTTTCCATAATATCCATAACTTATATTTTTTTACTGAGTAAATTAAAGTATTAAACTTTCCAGACTTCCTTTCTTGAAAAATAAAATGAGAAACAAAGTCTAACTTTTAAGGGTTGATGTAAAAATTAAACATAATAAGGATTAAGTAACACCAGTACCTGGCTCGTAAGTATTGAATATCATTAAGCCACTTAAGATCTCAAAATAATTGCTTTTTGAGACAGGCTTCCAATCAGTGTGCATTTAATGAAATTGCGTCACAGCACTGTGCTAAACATTGAAAAGTGAAATCTTTTGAGGCATTCAAATCATATACTATTATTATGTGGGATTAGGAAAGCAGCATGGGATTGGATTTAGAGAGACAATGTTTTAATTTTTCCCTCCTTGGCTTATCTGGTATTTGAATTTGGTAAATTACTTTTTCTGTCTGAATGTCAGGGTTCCTTTTTTTTTTTTTTTAATGGTGGCAATAATGCATATTGACAAGGGATGTAGAGAAGATTAAACTAGAATATTTATAAAGCCTTTGTTTAAGTAAGACACTGAAAAGTATTTTTTTATATTTTATTTAAATAAAGGTAAACCTTCAATGAAAACAGACTTAACGGCATTTCATATATTTTCTAAGTAACTAAATGGCTATGAGACAATTCAAATTTAATGTTGACACCACAAACACAGTATTTTCTACAGTACCCATGCCCCCCCCCCCAAAAAAAAAAAAGGTCCACTTCTCAAATGCCGTTCCTGATTCCATGGACAGAGAAGCCTGGCAGGCTACAGTCCAAGGTGTCACACAGAGTAGGACATGACTGAAAGATTCAGCACACACATGCACAAAAATAAAAATAAGTTAAAAAGCATTTTTTTTTAATTAACTAAGGAGTGAGTGACAAAACTATAGCATGGCAAATATTGCCTTGCCAGGAAGTAAAGTCTGGATATCCCAATTAATTTTAATGGAAAGTTGAATGCTTGAAAGATTGCACAGAACTTTGTGTGCAAATGATGACATTTCACAACTCATTCATAAATATCTCTTGAAGAAGAGTCCATGTATCACTTGAAAGTGTATGTCAGTGAAATTTCATCTAAACCAAATGGCATTTTCAAAAACTTTTATATCTTTATTTAATGATTTCTTCCAGCACTGTAAGTATTAATAGATTATCAAATTGAAAGATGTTTGTTCTGACCTTCACATAGCTCCATTTCTCTGGTGGTTTAATGTCTCTTACAAAGTACCCGAAGTACATTAAGTAATTTCTCATTTCTCTATGTTTCCATGATGCTTTTGTCACAAGACAAATGATTAATCAATCAATGGGTAAAAATACAAATAAAATCACATGATAAAATATTTTCTATTTTCTTCTGACACCTTAATTCATAATCTTTCAACAGAAAAACATCCAGACATTTCAAATCTGCACCTGTTTTCCTATGAAATTTTCTTTCGTTAATGGTTAGATATTTGATGGAGAATAACAAGCTAAATATACAGTTCATGTTTATGTTTAGAAATTAAAAAGAGACATTTAAAAAGGGGTCAGGGAACAGAGATGTTGCGCACATAAAAGC
The DNA here is from genome assembly GCF_023699985.2 of Odocoileus virginianus. Classification (NCBI taxonomy): domain Eukaryota; kingdom Metazoa; phylum Chordata; class Mammalia; order Artiodactyla; family Cervidae; genus Odocoileus; species Odocoileus virginianus. Next base: position 16,602,238 of record NC_069687.1, on the reverse strand, counting down.
TACATAATGGATCTTTGAAATGTACTCCATACAGTCTGATTTATACAGCACACCAATATCTCATAATCTCAAATATCATTTTTAATTGTGGAGAGCATGGAGAATGTGCCCACACAAAGTGGTGATACCACAAAAGAATAAGTGGGTAGATTAAGAAGATAAAGAAGTTTAGCCCAGCCAATTAGTCATGGAAAGTATTGTAAGTTAAATCTCCTCTCAATCAAAGAGTCAAGAGTTCTGATAAAACCAGAAAGCGGTGGGGCTGTGAGAAGGAAGTCTACAAGAAAAAAAATATTGTGTAGTAGATTTTCAAGAAGTCTATTAGGCATAATGTGAAATTGATGTGATACTCAGTCACTCAGACATGGTTGACTCTTTTTGACCCCATGAACTGAGGTCCACTAGGCTCCTCTGTCCATAGAATTTCCCAGGCAAGTATAGTGGAAAAGTTGCCATTTCTTACCCAAGGAGCTCCTTCCTGACCCAGGGACTGAACCCATGTCTCCTGCACGGTCAGGCAGATTCTTTACCACTGAATTACTTGGTAAGCCTCAAGTTAATATAGGAAAAGGTATACCGAACACTAATAAAATGGAAAATTCAAGGGAAGCAATAATTTAGCAAAATTAAGTCTAAGAAAAAGAAAAGTTAATAACAACAATACTTGGCTCCTCAGTGAACAATGTTTATGTAAAGGCAGCATATCACAGTGCAGTGAGCACAAGCAGTGAAACTAGAGGACTCAGGGTTGAATCTGTTCTTCAATTTGTAAGTCACGTGTCTTGGTTCCTTCTATATACATCAGTGGCACCTCTTCCATTAAATGAGTTCATGGATATAACATGCTTAGAGCGGTGTTCTGCACTGTTGCTTTTTGTTTTTGGTAATGACATCCATGGTATTAACTAAATTTATGCAATAACTTATTCAGAGAAGATGAGCTAAAATGGTTTATTGAAGTTGTTCAAGGACAAAATTTTTAATCATATAACAATAGATTATTTCAATTATTGAACTATTAAATAATTACTAATAGAGGATTTTTTAAATTAAGGAATGTATTTATATTAGAAATCTTGTCAAAAATAATTTTAAAAAAAAGTTGCTGTAAGTAGCAGGCCTAGATGGTAAAGGATCTGCCTGCAATGTGGGAGACCAAGGTTCAATCCCTGAATCAAAAGGATCCCCTGGAGAAGGGAATGGCAATCCACTTTCCACTTGCCTGGAAAATCCTATGGACAGGAGAGCCTTGGAGGCTACAGTTCATGGGGTCACTAAGAGTCAGACACGATTGAGTGACTAACACACTAACACTGATTTTTTATCCTATGTTGGTGAATTATATTAACAAATAATTAAGATACATTTTTGTAAATATATCCTTGAAATATTATTTGCAAATGATTTATGACAGATTTATTCTCAAATGCATGATGAGACTAAAAAGACAAAAAAACAAGATGAGAAGGTATACTGTATATTTATGTGGGAGAATAATTTTCCATGGGATTTCTATGTATCTTATAAAAGTCTTAGCTCCAGATTTTCAAGGATACTTGGCTAGAAAACAGCTTTGGGAAATAGAGGTAGGGTTTACTTCAGGGCAGAGGACAGATTAATTTCCTGATGAAGATACCAAGACAAGAAAGGTAATGTATTCCTTGAGGGAAAAAGTTCAGAATTTTACTAATTTGCACACATAGAGTTTCTCTTTTTTTGTCTGAGCATGAGATTCCTCAGATGTGATTCAGACGTATTGTTTGTGCAAAAGTCCACCTGAATGCTTTGTGGGAAACATTCCTATGGGAACTAGGGAATAAAGCAGAGGGATGCAGATATGATGGCGGGCTTCCAGCTGTGATGTGAGCAATGAACTCTATTTTTTCTGACCCAGAGGTCTCTTGTCTTCTGCCAGTATCTTTGCAGCTGTGACAAAGTGATTTCTTTGCTCATCAGTAGGGTAAAATTTCATTGTCTTCACAACTCTTGACATTTTTGTTTGCTTTTGTACCTGTAGAAAAGCAAAGACTGATGGAAAGATGGTGTCTAGCTGAAGTAATGAGTTAGTGACTTTAAGCGACATCAAATTTATCTCATTGGACTTGGTTGTTTAAGTGGTTAGAAGCCATTCTGAGTTAGGCATAAACTCTTACTTTAATTTTTATATAGTCCATCTTGTTGGTGGAAGGGTTCATGAGATTTAGCGGAGTTTCTAGAGGGCACAGGGAAATGTGGACAGTGTTAATAAAATAAAGAAGAAAGAGGGGAATTGAATTTTTTGACTAGTTTAATTTTGGAAAAGTGAATCATCACACATGAGGAATAGTATGCTAAATAATGATATATTATAAGAATTAATAAAAGCAAAACTGTAAAGTGAAAGTTGCTCAGTCACATCCGACTATACAGTCCATGGAATTCTCCAGGCCAGATTACTGAACCAGGTAGATTTTCCCTTCTCCAGAGGATCTTCCCAACCCAGGGATCAAACCCAGGTCTACCACATTGCAGGGGGGGATTTTTTTACTAGCTGAGTCACAAGGGAAATGACCACATAAACCATGCTGAATATTCCAGAAGCCCTTAATTTCCCTCTTGTTTACTCTTTCAACTTTCTAAGCCAAAGATGGATGCTATTGTGATCAAAGGGAAGTTGGAATATAAAGAATAATTGTTGACCATTCGGGATATTTTAATGTGACCTAAATTCCAGTTCATGAAACCACTGTTTACTATAAATTGGTCAATTATTAAATATATATATATATTAAACTTTTAATTAGGTAATTGCATTTTTAAATTCTAGAATTTATGTTGGTTATTTTATGTACAGATATTCTTAATATTATTTTTTGGAATGCATAAAAACTGCACAGTTTTTAAAAAGTCAGGTGACTTTATTGTCAAAATTTATTTAGAGATCAATTTTAGTCTTTATTCTTTTTTTGTTTTCTTTTCCCATCATCTTATGTTTTCATATTCCTTATTATTTTGGATGTGTGCCTGCTCAGTTGCTCAGTAGGATCCAACTCTTTGTAACCCCACAGACTGTAGCCCACCAGGTTCCTCTGTCCATGGAATTTTCCAGGCAAGAATACTGAAGTGGGTTGTCATTTCCTGTTCCAGGTGATCTTCCCAACCCAGGGATCGAACCCACATCTCTTGTGTCTCCTGCATTGGCAGGCAGATTCTTTACCACTGCCTATTCTTTACCACTAACTCTTCCCTATTCTTTACCAAAATAATAAGGCCCTATTATTTTGACTGATCAATGATTATATGAAAAAATGCAGGCTGAAATAGCATCACCAACTCAATGGATGTGAATTTGAGCAAACTCCAGGAGATAGCGGAGGACAGAGGAGCCTGGCATGCTACAGTCCTAACTCACAAAGAGTTGGGCATGACTGAGGGACTGAACAACGATGACCTCCAAGTTTCTGTCCCGAGATATGATACGATAAAAGGCTCCACACATTGATGCCCCTCAAGTAAGTCTTTTTCTAATCCATCCATGTTTCCTGGGATAAGCTACCCAAAATGTCAATCTAATTTCTTTGTAATTCCTTCCCTCAAGAGATCTTGGTTCCATAATTCATCCCTATTTTTCAAATTAATCTCAGAAGATTTGTTCTCCTGCAATCCCTAATCCAACATCATCAAAAGTAAAAAATTTGAGGTAATTTTCAACCAAAAAGAATGAAATAGTTTATTTTTCAAGTATATTGTACTGGTTTCCTAGTGTTGCTATAACAATTTGCAACAAACTTAAAACCCTACAATTTTTTTTTTAATTTCTAGATTCCAGTAGTTTGAAATCAAGGAGTTAGCAGGACTATATTTCTTTCAAAAGCTCTAAGTGAGGAAGGATCCTTTCTTACCCCTCCCAACCTCTGGTGGTTCCAAGTGTTTCCTAGTTTGTGGCTAAGTAATTCCAGTCTCTGCCTCCATCCACACATCCTCCTCCTTTGTGGTCAGTGTCTTTTCCTCTTCTGTTTTGAGGACACGACATTGGGTATAGGACCCACCCAGGTAATGCAAGATGAGTTCATCTCAAGGTCCTTAATTTAATTATATCTTCAAAAGGTCTTTATCTGAACAAGGTCACATTCAGAGTCCCTAGGGTTAAGAAGTAAACATATTTCCTGGGGAGTCATATTTCAACCCACTGCAAATATATTGAAACTTTTGAACTGTGGTGTTGGAGAAGCCTTTTGAGAGTCCTTTGGACTGCAAGGAGATCCAAACAGTCCATCCTAAAGGAGATCAGTCCTGGGTGTTCATTGGAAGGACTGATGTTGAAACTGAGACCAATACTTTAGCCACCTGATGCGAGGAGCTGACTCATTGGAAAAGACCCTGATGTTGGGAAAGATTGAAGGCAGGAGGAGAAGGGGACGACAGAGGATGAGATGGTTCGAGGGCATCACCGACTCAGTGGACATGGGTTTGGGTGGACTCTGGGAGTTGGTGATGGACAGGGAGGCCTGGTATGCTGCAGTTCATGGGGTTGCAAAGAGTCGGACACAAATGAGCAACTGAACTGACTGATTCTGAAACAACCTCAGGCTATAAAAATATTTTAAGGAATCTGAGGTTTTAGGGTTTAGAGTCAAAACATGAAATTTAACCATAGTGTTAATTTTAAACAAAGGACAATTATATTAATTAAACATAAATAAGTTTTTTATATAAATACACTGAAATGGACAGAAAATAAATATATCTAGTTTTTTTTCTTTTTTATTTCTCAGCTGTACTGAGTGGCATGCATGATCTTAGTGCCCTGACCAGGAATTGAAACTGCACTCCCTGCCCCCTACGGTTATGAATTTGGGCTTCCCTTGTGGCTTAGCTGGCTCAGTTGCTAAAAAGTCCACCTGCAATGCGGGAGACCTGGGTTTGAACCCTGGGTTGGAAGATGCCCTGGAGAGGGGAAAGGCTACCCACTCCAGTATTCTGGCTTAGAATTCCATGGACTGTATAGTCTATGAGGTTGCAAATGGTCAGACATGACTGAGCGACTTTCACTTTTCACTTAGGTATGAGTTAGTATTTAATTTTCTACATACGTCATTTTTTTCTTCAAACATTAAAAAAATATTATAAACACATGGCAAACCACACGTATGGCAAAAGTTATAAAATGAATAACTTGAGTGGGCCTGGTGTTGGGGTCTGTGAAGGCCAACCTAGCATTAGCGAAGGCTGCTGCCTGGCTTTCCTGAATTTGGCCTCAGCGCTGGGACCATGCATGTGACCTAGCACCTGGGCCATAGGAGTCAGCCTATAAACTGGGGGCTCAGGGACCAGATTCATGATTAGATTTGGCACTGGGGTGAAACCCTGGGGTCCAGGCAGGAGGCTGAGGTGGCAGGGGCTGCCCTTGTATTTTAATGTGCCAGGGCCTTCCACCAGCAGGAGTCAACGTGGTGCTGAAATACATGAACAGCCTGGTTCTGGGGTAACCAGCCTTTGGCTGGCTGGGAATCTGGCTTCCTGGAAACTGCTAAGACTGTGGGGCCACAGTTGTTACCTGGAGCCATGAGAGATAGCTAGTATTGGGATGAGCTAAAAATGTGGGGCCACTGGAGCTGGGTTTATTGGTGTGCACCAGGAGCCTAGTGTCACAGCAGCTAACTGGGTTATGCAAGCTAGCAGGCACCTGAGGGTGATGGGGATTATTGCTCATGCGAGCCCTCCAGGAGCCACTCATTCCTGGGAGAGGAGGCTTAGTGTCAGGGTCTGGGGTGAAGGAGGGTGCTCACTTCACTGCCCTCTTCCCACCAGACAGGTGTCTTAGGGCTAGACTGCTTGGCTTTGGGCAAAGAGTGACAGACACAGTATGAATCTATCTTTCCTACCCTCCTTCAGTGCATCTTTTTTTTTATTTTTATGCTTCACTCAGGTGCTCAAACCCTTCACCTGGAGTCCTTGGACTTTGTAAAGGATTAATTGCCAAATTGGTGTTTCCGGGAGGGGATGGACACTAGAAATTCCTATACCACTATTTTGCTCCTTTATTTTAGAATTTAAGAAGAAATTAGTATTGCCCCCAAAGGGGCAGACTTTGTTCTAGCAGTGCTTCCTAACAAAATTCTCATATATTTTACTTCTGAAGGAGAGTCTCTTATGAAAAGTCAGCATCCCACTGGCTCACGCCAGGCTCGCTGTTTACCAGTGGTTGACACATGTTAAATATGAGATCTTAATAGGTTATAATTATGTTCTGGCTGTGTCTACAAAGAGGAGAGTGGTTTAAACAAAGCCATACAACTGGCGCCACTCAAGCATATGTAGAAATAACTTTGTAAAGTGACATTTAAAAGCCATATATAATAAGGGAAATGCATTAAAGCATATGAGTAAGCTGAAGAGAAATACTGAATGGCCAGTTTAATCTGGGGAAAGTTACCGTGCTTTACAATGCCAAACTTTATAGATGTATTTAAGATGAATACATATCGGTTTGAAGAAAAACTTCATTTAAGAAATTTTTTTTCCTTATCTTAAAAACCTGATAATCTGCAAATCAGAAAGAAATGTTTAAAACCTTTCAGTGCTGGCATTTGCTTTACAAGTCCCCATAGGTCATAAACATTGCATTTCCCTGCTAGCTTTCTCACCTTTTTTCTACTCTTACCTGTTTCATGACACATGAAACATGCAATCATCAGTGCTGTTTCTCGAGTATAACTTGGGCATCGTGTCCTTTGGTTGTAAAGAAATTCCAGTCCTTTAACCTGTCAAATCAGTGATTAGTAATGCTGTTCTCATAGATTACATGTTGGAGCAGGTCCCAGACTTATTTTTATCAATTACCAGAAATTGGAGATACTGTTGACATTGAGAATTTTTAAACATGTTCTGTTTTAAAAAGAAATTCCTCATGCCCTTTAATGCCGATGGTTTATTTTAAAGAGCATAGGAGAAAAGCTGAAAAAAAAATTGGAAAGGTGGCTAGTTTCTGTACGTTTTTGAGAGATATGACAAATAAGTTGTGGTACTTTGGCCCTATTGAAAATAATATGACCAACTGAGTAAAATTCACTTATTTTAAAAGACTAAAAAAACAAACAAAAAAACCACAAAAAATGATGGTGTTTTTAACATAAATTTATTTGCTATATTAGGAGCAACTAAAGGATCTCTGAGTTAATGACAGGAAACCAAGATTTAGGAGCTTATGATAGCAGTATTTAAAAACATAAAGATTAAATTATTTTATATGATCTATCCATAGGTGGAAAAGAGTTGGACATGACTGAAGCAACCTAGCATTCATGCACAAACTGATAGATATGGCAACAATTTAACACTTTTCTAGGAGAAAAATACAGCTCAAAATAAGGAAAATGAGAGCTTTCTGAAGATTCCACAGCATCATTAAAAAACAGTTTTGTTTTACAGGTTGTATACTAGTGAAGACTGAAAGTCTCTTATGCAAACTATTTTACAAGTACTTGATAATCAGTTGAGTCATTAAAGAAGAAAATCTTTCAGATAACTTCAAACTTGAAGTTATTTTATTTTCAGCATTACAAGTATCTCCAGGCCTAAAGCACTCAGCTATTCGCCCTCATCTTTGCACTTGTAAATTATATTGTACAGGCTTCCCTTTGAGATAATAAAATGGCTGACTTCTTGAACTCCTATTTAATTAAGTCATATATGGCACAATTTTAAAACACATAGGCTAAATGAGCATCATCAAATAGTTTTTAATAAATACATTTTACATGGAAACAAAATGTAGGCATTAATTATGCCAGCCTAAAGCAAGGTAAGCAATCTTAGTTGATATCTTAAGTTTATAAATACTTAATAACATATTAGAACTGTAAGAGAGGTCTAATTTAAAAGCAATCAACCTTGTTCCATGTGTGTAGACTAAAATTGAATTGTAGAGCAAATAAAGAGAATATCTTTTTTTGTTGAAAATTGCTTCTCTTTTTTCAGTAATCGTTAGTAAATTCAATTATTTCATACTCATTCATGAATACATTTCTTGAGAGAGAAAAGCTGTGTAAACTCCAGGTTACACCAATGATAGTTTCCTAATATTTGATCTTTCCTAAACCCTAAAATCCTAAAGGAGCTTAAAGAACATGACAAAATCATTCTTTTTATTAACATCTATTCCTTCGGAGAATGAACTTCCTCTTCTCAAATATTTTTATCAAGTGACTATTTGAGCATGAGTAATTTCATTTTAATAAAAATGTGGATTTAAATGATGATAGATATTTTGAGGTGAAGTTCAGTAACTCCTTTTCACTTCTGAAACTGTCCTGCATAGATAAGTTGGGATTGTGCCTTTTGGTTTTACTTTACCTTATTTACCTGCTATACTGGATTCAGACAATATGATTCTAAACACAAATCAATCATTTATAACTCTGTGGCTCTGAGAAAATTCCCATATCCATTAAGGATCTTTATTTGTAAAATAAAAATAAAAATGGAATGGGATGTTTCTCCATCTTGTAATATAAATCTTAAAATATTATTTAGAATTAAATAAAGCACAGGCTAAAAAATAAATAATAACAATGTCTTTGAAAATCTTTGGCTAGTTTTATAAGCTTTATGAATTCTACTTCTTCTTTCTTTCTTTCTTTTTTTTTAATCAACACTTTTTCATCCTATAGCCTTGTATAGAAAATCTGGACCCGAGTTCAGAAAACTCTGCATAGAGCCATATTGAACTCATTGCTTTTGTAAACAAAGGGCTTCCCTGATAGCTCAGCTGGTAAACAATCCACCTGCAGTGCAGGAGACCTGGGTTCAATTCCTGGTTTGGGAAGATACCCTGGAGAAAGGAAAAGGCTACCCACTCCAGTATTCTGGCCTAGAGAGTTCCATGGGGTCACAAAGAGTGGGACAGGACTGAGCGACTTTCACATCTATGCAGTAATTCTGAATCAGTTAGTATTGTTACTTTTTAAACTTTTCTTAAGAAATTTTAGTCAACTTTTACAGTTGTTCAAAATTATTAGCATGTAACTGAAAAAGATGTTTCTTTATAATTATTTTACTTTTTTGTGCCTATTATTGTAGTCTTAATAATATTACTATTTTGGATAATTCTAAATATATAGTACTGGTATTTAAAACTTTAACTGATTTATTTTGTAGATTTCTTTAAAAATTGAGTTTAATAACTCAATTTTTAAAAATTGAGTTTGAGACTTAAAATTCAATTTTTTTTTCCATTTATTTTTATTAGTTGGAGGCTAATTACTTTACATCATTACAGTAGTTTTTGTCATACATTGAAATGAATTAGCCATGGATTCAATTAGCCATGGATTCAATTTTAAGTTCAATATTTAAGTGTACTTTATGATCAATTTAGAATTGTTATTTTTAGTCACTTTTTCCATTTACATTCATTTTGTGGTTTTGCTTCTTTTTTATCTTTTTAAATGTGCTATAATTTATTTACTATATTGTTTTAGTTTCAAGTGTATGTCCTGGTGGTTCAGTTACTTTTTCAGATTGCATTCCGTTAAAAGTTATTATAATAACCTCCTGAGTATAACTGAGTATAATTTCCTATGCTATATATTAAATCCTTGTTGCTTTATTTTAGGTACAGTAATTTTTATCTGTTAATCTCATACTCCTAATTCACCTCTCTTGCTTCCCCTTGCATAATCATAATCTTGTTTTCTATGTCTGTGTGTCTGTTCCTCTTTTATATGTAGATAGATTGGTTTGTATATATATTTTTTGGATTCTACATACAAGTGCTATCATATAGTATTTGTCTTTCACGTTTGGATTTTCTTCACTAAGTATGGTATTTTATAGGTTGCTTCATGTTGCTGCAAATAGAAGAATTTCGTTCTCTTTTATGACTAAGAAATATTTCATTCCATATATTTGTATGTGTGTATATATATATATATGTGATGGTTTTATATATATATATAAAACCATCTTATGCCAATTATCTGTTGACATGCACTTAGATTGCTTTTATGTCTTGGCTATTGTAAATGCTACTGCTATAAAAATAGCAAAACCTATGAGAAGACACTTTTGGAAATGAGAAAATATTTCATCATTAGTGAAAATAAATTTAATACTATTCATAAAACACTTAAAAATCATACACAAATCCTTACTCTCATTGACATATCTACTTTACTTTCAGAAATAATACAAAAACAAAACAAAAACCCACAAGTACCCACAGCTGATTGTTTATAAGAAGAAGAATAAAATAAAATGTATTCATCAGCAGTGAAATGAGTAAACATTTTGCGGAATTTGTTAAGGTGTATTAGAGAGCTACTATTTCTGCCTTAAAAGCTCCATTTTCCCTCCTGGTAGAAACCCTTCCTCCGACTCTTCCTCTGTGCATGTTTAGTTGCTCTGTCATGTCCGACTCTTTGTGACCCCATGGACTGTAGCCCACCCAGACTTCTCTGTCCATGGGGATTCTCCAGGCAAGAATACTGGAGTGGGTTGCCATGCCCTCCTCCATGGGATCTTCCCAACCCAAGGATCAAATCCAGGTCTCCCGCATTGCAGGCAGATTCTTTACTGTCTGAGCCAGGAGGGAAGCCCTATCGAGCTCTAAACTCTCCTGTTTCCAGAGTATTTGGGGAATATAAACAACTCACAAAGTCCAAAGGAGTAAAGCTGGAGAATTGCTGCTTAATTAGTTTATAGAACACACATCCTCTATTTTAAACCCCAAAATGTGTTTATTTTCTTGTTAGGCTTTTAAATAGACAATTATAAAAGCCAACTCTCTTGCTGCATTTCAGGATTATTCGTTCAGACTTTCCTCCTTTAACTAATTAAATAATCAGCACAAACTACAAACTGGAGATGCTTTTGACACGATAACTTTCGAATGCTATCTGAATGGCCAGAAAAATAATTTTGGCCTTTTACGTCAGATTTTTTTCAATTTCCTATTCCAAAATATGTTAATTGTCAAAGGGTAATAGATATGTACTAAAAACAGATATACCTTTTTTCCTCTTCAGGTATTTGTGTTTCAACTTAGATCTAACTAACAAAGCATTAAAAATAGTATCCTAGCTTTCTGTTTGTCACAGTCTCAGAAGGATGTTTTGTTTCTCTTGGAGAGGGAGGTGGGATGGGGGGACCGGGATGGGGAATACATGTAAATCCATGGCTAATTCATTTCAATGTATGACAAAAACCACTGCAATGATGTAAAGTAATTAGCCTCCAACTAATAAAAATAAATGGAAAAAAAAAATAAAAGTAGACTCTCAGATTCTTCAGGAACTTAATTTTCATGGAACTTGAACTCTTTAACAAACACAGGTCATATAATGTATAAATAATGAAGAAAAATTAAATTAGGGCAGGTGTTAGTTGCTCAGTTATGTCTGACTCTTTGTGGCCTCCATTGAACAGTAGCCTGCCAGCCTCCTCTGTCCATGGAATTCTCTGGGAAAGATACTGGAGTGAGTTGCCATTCCCTTCTCTACGGGATCTTCCTGACCCAGGGAAGGGTTGTCAACAGACTCTTTACCTGCTGAGACATCATGGTTTTGAATTTATTCCATCATTTCATTTCTGTCAGGCATAAAGCAATCACGATAAAGATGCCATTTCCTGATCATATACAAATGGGTCATAGCTATCCAAGTAGTTTTCTTTCCAGTTAATTCATTCACATTATTGATACTACATGTATGTGGAATTAATTACCTCTAAATATTTTCAAAAAAATTACAATATAGTTTGAAAACAAAACTAAATGTGATTTTTATATCTCTCCTAGCAGGAAACTAGAGGAAAAGCTCACTGTGTTGGAAGAAAAGATAGTGACACAAATTCGACATTATTGAAACAAATATTTATGGTTGGAGGAAAGACTGCAATTTCCTAACTGCTTGCAAAGTATAAATTGAATGTTTTGTGGAACCTAAGAACGGAAAATACAAGCATATAAATGAAGCTGGTTGCAAAAGGATTGCTTGGCTCATGAAATGAAATGCAACTGAGAGCATAGGAAAATAATAAGATCTTTTGTATCAGTGCAATTTACACCAATAATGTGCTGGGAAGATAATTAAAGAAAAAGTATTGTGTCACACTTTAATTGTTAATATGTTTTCTTCATTAGAGGTATGAAAAAAATGATGTTTATAATGATGCTATCATATGTTGTATGACATTCAAAATAGAAAATAAAAATGAAAAATTCTGAATAGTTTTAGTATTTTCCCTAATGACTCTCCAGATCTAACTAAGAATTCAGTTGCTACTTCAAACTAGAAGTGCTCCCAAGCCGAATACAGAATCAGTTCAATATCCTTCACATTCTAAAGACTCTATCAGAAAATTACTAGAGCTAATCAACGAATATAGTAAAGTTGCAGGATACAAAATTAACACACAGAAATCCCTTGCATTCCTATACACTAACAATGAGAAAACAGAAAGAGAAATTAAGGAAACAATACCATTCACCATTGCAACAAAAAGAATAAAATACTTAGGAGTATATCTACCTAAAGAAACAAAAGACCTATACATAGAAAACTATAAAACACTGATGAAAGAAATCAAAGAGGACACAAACAGATGGAGAAATATGCCGTGTTCACGGGTTGGAAGAATCAATATTGTCAAAATGGCTATACTACCCAAAGCAATCTATAGATTCAATGCAACCACTATCAAGCTACCAACGGTATTCTTCAGAGAACTAGAACACATAATTTCACAATTTGTATGGAAATAAAAAAAGCCTCGAATAGCCAAAGTAATCTTGAGAAAGAAGAATGGAACTGGAGGAATCAACCTGCCTGACTTCAGACTATACTACAAAGCCACAGTCATCAAGACAGTATGGTACTGGCACAAAGACAGAAATATAGATCAATGGAATAGAATAGAAAGCCCAGAGATACATCCACAAACCTATGGACACCTTATCTTCGACAAAGGAGGCAAGGTTATACAATGGAAAAAAGACAGCCTCTTTAACAAGTGGTGCTGGGAAAACTGGTCAACCACTTGTAAAAGAATGAAACTAGAACACTTTCTAACACCATACACAAAAATAAACTCAAAATGGATTAGAGATCTAAATGTAAGACCAGAAACTATACAACTCCTAGAGGAAAACATAGGCAAAAACACTCTCCGACATAAATCACAGCAGGATCCTCTATGACCCACATCCCAGAATGTTGGAAATAAAAGCAAAAATAAACAAATGGGACCTAATGAAACTTAAAAGCTTTTGCACAACAAAGGAAACTATAAGCAAGGTGAAAAGATAGCCCTCAGATTGGGAGAAAATAATAGCAAACGAAGCAACAGACAAAGGATTAATATAAAAAATATACAGGCAACTCCTGCAGCTCAACTCCAGAAAAATAAATGACCCAATCAAAAAATGGGCCAAAGAACTAAACAGACATTTCTCCAAAGAAGACATACAGATGGCTAACAAACACATGAAAAGATGCTCAACATCACTCATTATCAGAGAAATGCAAATCAAAACCACAATGAGGTACCATTACATGCCAGTCAGGATGGCTGCTATACAAAAGTCTACAAGCAATAAATGCTGGAGAGGGTGTGGAGAAAAGGGAACCCTCTTACACTGTTGGTGGGAATGCAAACTAGTACAGCCGCTATGGAGAACAGTGTGGAGATTTCTTAAAAAACTGGAATTAGAACTGCCATTGACCCAGCAATCCCACTTCCGGGCATACACACTGAGGAAACCAGATCTGAAAGAGACACATGCACCCCAATGTTCATCACAGCACTATTTATAATAGCCAGGACATGGAAGCAACCTAGATGCCCATCAGCAGACGAATGGATAAGGAAGCTGTGGTACATATATACCATGGAATATTAACCAGCCATTAAAAAGAATTCATTTGAATCAATTCTAATGAGATGGATGAAACTGGAGCCCATTATACAGAGCAAAGTAAGCCAGAAAGATAAAGACCAATACAGTATACTAATGCATATATATGGAATTTAGAAAGGTGGTAATGATAACCCTATATGCAAAACAGAAAAAGAGACACAGATGTACAGAACAGAATTTTGGACTCTGTGGGAGAAGGCGAGGGTGGGATGTTTCGAGAGAACAGCATCAAAACATGTATATTATCTAGGGTGAAACAGATCACCAGCCCAAGTTGGATGCATGAGACAAGTGCTCGGTCCTGGTGCACTGGGAAAACCCAGAAGAATCGGGGAGAGATGGAGGTGGGAGGGGGGATCTGGATGGGGAATACATGTAAATCCATGGCTAATTCATGTCAATGTATGACAAAAACCACTACAATATTGTAAAGTAATTAGCCTCCAACTAATAAAAATAAATGGAAAAAAAAATTAGATGTGATAGAACCATGGCAAGGCTAGTGCTTTCATAAGCTGATGAATAATATACTGCTGTGAAATAGACAGGGGTTCAGCACTGAATCTTTCTCTTTTTAGCATTATTTTAAAAAATGGACATTTTATAATTTATGCATAATTATAAAGGAAGATAAATCACAACGAGTCTTTTAAGATTCCTGTTCTAAAAACAAACCTCAGAGTTATGATTATAGCCTGTACATTGTGTTTTCCTTGATAGTGTAATTTTTATTATATCAGGAGTCCTCTATGTTCAGACCACAGACCTCCTTGGGTGTGATAGAACTCAGTTTCTTCAAACTTGGGTGAGAATACTTTTCCTTGGTTTTACTGACCTCTAACTGAGAAGTAGCATTTTCTTTTAAAACAATAGCATAGGTAGAACCCTTAGTAGTAATATTCTGTATGAAATAGTAAGATTTTATGGCAGGTCTAATAACTACTATAATTTTCATGTTTTGATACCTGTATGTAATATAAGAGCAATATTTATCATTCTTATTGGTGACAAAGTTACATTGAATAATTGTGTGTGTAGACAATATATACATAATGTGCAAATATATAAATATTTCTTACATTTTAATAATTGTACACCAATGTCATTATGGGTTATGCTATAGATTGTATTTTATACTGTTATATAATATTCTGATCTGAAATGTATAGATTATAATAGAAAATATTTAACTTTGTGTCTGTGTGCATGTATGTATGTGTAGAGAGAGGCAGAGAGAATAGACTAGAATGGGAATAGAATAAGTTCAAACTGAAAAGATATATTGATATGCAACATATTAGCTACTGTCTCTGTCAGCTTAGAATAACCATGGTGAGGATACAAATGATCTCATAAATAACAAAGGCTTTTGACATCTTCTTTCTCTCATGCTGCATTTTTATCACAGATTTGTCCCATATTTTTTTTTCTTCCCAATTCCAATCTGGTGCAGCAGCTTTTATCTGAAACATGACCAACAGGGAGGCAAAGAGAAAAAGCATAGCTCTACACATAACTCTGCTCCTCTTATAACTTCTGTGATCATAGTTCTCATGATCAATTTCACTGACAAATTACTTGGCCAATATGGCTTTCCCAGAATGTGTTAATGGATATTTGTAGACACTTGTATGGCCTATTACGCTCTTTCAAAACAGAGATGGCCCTTAAAAAGACTCCCTCTAGTGAAAATATATTTATTTATTAATTTAACAAAGAGTTAACTGACCTGTTGTACTTGAGACAATGTGATAAGTTCTGGTGGTAGAATGGTTTTGATAATAGCCGCAACCTCTACCTTGAAAGAACTTACATAGAGCATATACATTAAATAAACACTATCATACTGCATGATGAGTACAGTAATAGACTCTTGCACAAATGGAGATGGAGTCAAGTGAATAGATTCAAAAGACTCTAAAATACAGAATGTTGAGCTCCACTGATTGCCTGGATTTTTCATATTAATGAGATATAATGTTCTAAGTGACTCCTAGGTTACCAACTTGGAAATTGGTTGTACCATGGTTTGGTTCATATTAACAGAAGACAGAATGAAAGAATAATGATTATGGACAAAGTGTGAATTCATCTTGTATATATAGAATCTGGAATTTGTTTGAAATACTTAAGCAATAATGGAGATTGAATCACAGATTGAAACCATAGCATTATGATGGAATTAATATTTTAATATTCTAATTGAATATTTGTAAATTCTAGATTAGACACTGTTAGCATGAGTTATTGCAATAGTTATGGCATTCCTGAAAGAATTGGGGATTTCTAAGGAAAAGTGATTTTGTGGGTAAATACTGATTGTTGATTTTAAGACAGTTTTCCAACTGTGCATATTTCTAGCATTCATATTGGATTTGAATGCTACGTAGTTGCATTATGTAGTTGAAAATAATATCGTTGAAAATAGAAGATAAAAATTTAAATTTTGAAACAAAAGTTCAGAAGCAATTTCAGAAGCGGTGTCTCTAATGGCAGTTACTCTCATGTAGAACAGAATCATCTAAAAGCCAAGGCTCCGAGTCTTCAATCATACTTCTATGTGAAAAAAAGGTAAGTCAGTGGTGGAAAACAATCAGTATTAACAAAAATACAAGAAATGAAGAATCAGGGAAATAGAAATAGAAGCATGAATTCAGTAATCAGTAGCATAAAATGTGAAAATCCCTATTTATTTCCCAAATCCCATGAGACCTAAAAATTTGAAAGTGTCATCACAGAATCAAACAACTTAAAATATTTAAAGTTGTGTAAAAATTTATAATATAAGCCTTGGATTCTTACTAATTTAATATAAAAATATATCTCTCTCACACAGTTTCATAGAAGAGTTTCTGACCCAAGGTAGAAACTATCTACTATCTATTCCATGTGGATATTCAGGAACTCAGGTTCTTCTGCATTATGAATCTGCCTTTATCTGAATCATAACAAATCTTTACATCCAGTGAGTTAAAAGAATGGAAGAGATAAATGGGGGATTCCAAAGAATATTTTATTTAGCCCATAAAGAATAAAATGCATCACTTCTGGTCATGTTTTATTGTCCCATAGTCCCATATTCTATCCCACGGTCTTACTTAGATGTCATGACGTTTTGGAAATGTCACCATTACCTACACAATGCCAATTTCTGCCAATTCCCAGCAGAAACTTACAGTATGAAAAGAAGGCCCAAATCCTTGGTCAGGACTGGTCCTCTATTTAGTAATAAATGATAAGTTAGTATACTCACAGTATGAACCAAAGAGCTTCCCTTGTGGATCAGGCAGTAAAGCGTCTGCCTGCAACATGGGAGACCTGGGTTCAATCCCTGGGTAGGGAAGATTCCCCTGGAGAAGGAAATGGCAACCCCCTCCAGTACTATTGCCTGGAAAATTCCATGGATTGAGGAGCCTGGTAAGCTATAGTCCAAGGGATCACAGAGTCTGACATGACTGAGCAACTTCACTTTTTTCACAAATATAAACCAAATTGCAAATCAGAGGAAGGGAAATATAGCATATGATTTTCAGACCTGAATTTGATTTAAACATAGTGCAGAAAGGGATCTGGGGTTTAGGTAAAATATTTAAATAGAATTAGTCACAGATGGATGTGGACATATCTGTAGTGGTAACTGAGTGAGTTACACACACATTCCTAAAGAAAATCAATGCTGAATATTCATTGGAAGGACTGATGCTGAAGCTGGAGCTTCAATACTTTGACCACCTGGTTTGAAGAATCTACTTATGGGAAAAGACCCTGATGCTGGAAAGATTGAGGGCAAGGGGAGAAGTGAGTAACAGGGGATGAGATGGTTGGAAGGTATCACTGACTCAATGAACATGAGCTTCAGCAAACTCTAGGAGATAGTAAAGTACAGGGAAGCCTGGTATGCTGCAGTCCATGGGGTCACAAAGTGTCAGACATGAGTTAGTGGCTGAATTACAACTATCACAAATAAATTAAACATAAAGAGAAACAACCAATAGTCAATAAAGATGGAGAAAAAAAATATATAGTCAGAACAATAAATCCACCTAACACATATCCAGTTGTCAAGAGTCAGAAAGATACAGCCAAACATAGTCCCTAAAACCTGAAGAACAGGACTTCATGGCTGCACAAGAAAAGAGATATTGTCTTCTACCAGCACCAAAGAGGGAGTAAGAATTGAGAGTCTAGCCTAAGTTGGATTGCTAGAAGGACTTGATATCCTATATAAGGACTAGTTGTGAAAAGTCACAAGCAAACCTATGCTATGAAAAATAAAGTTGAATTATAAGAAAATATTTTGTCACTGAGGTCTAATTAAACTAACAGAGTAACAGAAATGAACATGTAACTAGTCATTGTTCAATGAAGAATTTGGGGCTGAAGTAAATAAATTAAAAAAAAGAAAGATCTTCAGGAATACATCTATATCTCAAACAGCAAGAGAATGTCACCAGGAACAGAATAAAACCCATCTTAGTCTACCCCTTACCCCACTTCCAATTTAGGACCAATCAGAAAAGTCAAATGTATTCCTCCAACCAATCACATCAGCTTCCCCACTTCTAGTTAACAAGCACCACCCACCCCACCCCCCTTTCCCCCATGCTAACAGCCTCTGATCAGAGCACACCTGAAGTCTTTTATTTTCCCCCCACAATGAAATTTTCCCATTAGCTTCCTGCTATCTATCTCTGCCAAATGCAA
This sequence comes from Odocoileus virginianus, assembly GCF_023699985.2. Lineage (NCBI taxonomy): Eukaryota > Metazoa > Chordata > Mammalia > Artiodactyla > Cervidae > Odocoileus > Odocoileus virginianus. Next base: position 16,583,637 of record NC_069687.1, on the reverse strand, counting down.
ATAACAGTGGCTAACTTCTTACTATACCATACTCTGAACAAATAGCCTTTGTTAGTTCTCATTTGGGTGGTTTTCACTTATTTCTATAATATACTATGCAGCCTATAGACACTGCAGTGATTGATTTGCAGTATTTTTTTTTCTCTTTATTATTTTTTTTTCCATTTATTTTTATTAGTTGGAGGCTAATTACTTTACATCATTACAGTAGTTTTTGTCATACATTGAAATGAATTAGCCATGGATTTACATGTATTCCCCATCCCGGTCCCCTCTCCTACCTCCCTCTCCACCCGATCCCTCTGGGTCTTCCCAGTGCACCAGGCCCGAGCACTTGTCTCATGCACCCAACCTGGCCTGGTGATCTGTTTCACCCTAGATAATATACATGTTTCAATGCTGTTCTCTTGAAACATCCCACCCTCGCCTTCTCCCAGAGTCCACAAGTCTGTTCTATACATCTGAGTCTCTTTTTCTGTTTTGCATATAGGGTTATCGTTACCATCTTTCTAAATTCCGAATATATGTGTTAGCATACTGTAATGGCCTTTATCTTTCTGGCTTACTTCGCTCTAGTTCTGGTTGTGCTGGGTCTGCATTGCTGTGTGGGCTTTTCTCTAGTTGTGGTGAGGAAGTCTCCTCTCCGTCTCTGTGTGTGGGCTTTTCATTGCGGCGGCTTCTCTTATCGCAGAGCACGGGTCTAGGACACACAGGCTTCCGCAGTTGCGGCATGTGGCATGTGGGCTCCGTAGTTGTGGCTCCTGGGTTTTACAGCACAGGTTCAATAGCTGTGGTGCACGGGCTTAGTTGCTCTGTGGCTTGTGAGATCTTCCTGGACGAGGGATCAGACCTTTGTGTCCTGCAGTGGCAGGGAGATTCTTTGCCACCGAGCCACCTTGAAATCCCATGCCGTGAATCTTTTTACTGAAGACAAAGAGACTTCAATCATCAAGTCTGTCATTCAAAAGAGGCATTGTTATTGAGGTATCTTAATGAATTTAGATTCATACACAATTACATGAAGAGTGGGCTTCCCAAGTGGCGCTACTGGTAAGGAACCTGCATGCCAATGCAGGAGATGTAAGAGACAGGGTTTCTGTAGCTGGTTCGGGAAGATCCCCTGGAGGAGGACATGGAAACCCACTCAAGTATTCTTGCTTGGAGAGCCCCACAGAGGAGCCTGGCAAGCTATAGTCCATGGGGTCGCAGAGAGTCGGACACAACTGAAGCAACTGAGCACACACACACAGGAAAGGTATTTGAGCTCCTAGAGAAAACACATAATCTATAAAAATATTTTTAGACATGAATTTGCTTTTCAAATATTAATCATTTTTGGTCAACCCCTTAAAGATTGTGTCTTGATAGGATGGAGTGAAAGTGAAAGTGTTAGTCGCTCAGCTGTGTCCGACTTTTTGCAGCCTCATAGACTGCAGCCCGCTGGGCTTCTCTGACCATGGGATCCCCAGGCAAGAATACTTTCCGTGGGTTGCCATTCCTTTCTCCAGGGGATCTTCCCGACCCAGGGATCAAACCCGGGCCTCCTGCATTGCAGGCAGATTCTTTACCGTTTGAGACACCAGCGAAACCCAAGAGGTTGTTAAATGTACCCTGCATTTTAAAGTTAAATTCTTCTAGTCAGCTCTCCACATTTGGAAACCCATTCTGGAAACACTTGTATTAAATTATAATAATAATAATGATAACAATAAGGAAAACAGCAAGCTGACTATGCAACAAGCAAACTTGATACCGATTTTACCTTCAGACTTTATGGGGTATAGAGTAAAGTACATTTACTTTATTCTCATATGAAGTAATATTAAGAGGAAATATTGTGTAGGACAGACATGAAAATGAATTGAGAGACAAGAAACTTCATCTTTACTTAAGAAATAATGTGTCACATGAAAAAGTCGAAACTGATTTATAGAAATGTTCTATTTGAATAAACTCATAAAACAATAACACAATTTATTTTAATTATGTTTGTAATATAGAACAAAGATTTTTCTCTTTGGAGTTTAAATTGTACTGTGTTTGGTCTATTCTAACTTTTAAGTGTTTGCAATTTCCCTGGGTGATGACAATTTGTACATCATGAACATCATCATATGTGTTAGTACATTCTACAGGATAGAGCCGCAAAAAATGCCCATGTTTTTGTTGTTGTTTTTGTTTGTTACCAACTAAAAGCGTGTGTTTTCTTATGGAAAAATACTTAGTTCCATCATAGACTGGGGAGTGAGGCAGGAAAAAGCCTGAGGCAGGAGCATTATGGTCTGGTATAAGTATTACCATGCTGTGTGTGTTTGAGCAAATGCATAACTTACATTTTCTGCAGCTTGCTTTTTTTTTTAATAATCTGTAAAATAATAAGGTCTTGGAGAGTTTTCCAATTATAATATTTTGAGAAAAAAATATTATGTTGATTTTCACTGTTGAGTAGTTTGGGGGCTCTCATGCATACCCTGGAAGAAAGGTTGGCATGAAATCCATTAGGAAATAGAATATTCATATTGTGTATAACAGGGCAAGAGAACTAAACTGAATAATGTACTCAAAGATGTTTGTCTTATAAAATGTTCATGAGAATAAAGGCTATTTATTCATCTTTAAGAAAAAAGCAGGGTGTGTGAGGAATGGGCAACAATTCCTCAAGCTTGTGCAAAATACATAGCTAACTTTTCACTAAGAATGTGTAGCTACACACTCATGAGGTGAGAGTTGACAGAAACTTAGCCTCATTTAGTTAATGATGACTGTTTCTGCATATTACATATAAAATTATGTAAATGCATTTTCCAAGAGGTGATTTAAATGAGCAGATACACAAAATATATATTATAACAAATTCTTTTAAATGATCCAGAAGTGATTTAAATATCAAGAAAAGGAGTTTGTATCTGATATACCACTTATTTATTTTGACATTTGATTTTATTTATAAAGCTAATTGATTCAACATATTTTACTTGCACATGGTAAAGTCAGCATTAGTTTGCCCCCTGAAAATAACATGGCTTTATTTTGCAGATGCCTATCATTTATTTGACTTTTATTTTGAAAATAAGTAATGGACTTTTTAGCTACAAACATGAGTTGATACATACAATTAAGATGCTTCTATGTAAAATCACATCATAAAACAATTATCATCAAAAATTTTTAAAACTCTCTTCACTATTATACAATAAGGTAACTAAACTCAAGTAATTAATATCTACTCAAAATATTAATGCCTCTTCCTTCTTTGGAGGCACAGATCACCTGTATAAGTGTTAATCTTTTAACTACTGCCTCAGTGTAAAATAGGAACATAATACAAATTTTCCATTGAAGTAAGATTCCTGAAAAAGAGCAAAAAAGGTAAAAAACTTGTCGTGCAAGAAGAATAAATCCTAGAGATATACTGTAGAGCATAATGCCTATACTTTACATTTCATTATATCATATACATAAAAACTTAACTATGACGGTAGACATTTTATTAAGTGAAAAGAGAAAGAGAAGAAGAGGAGGAGGAGAAGGGGGAGAAGAAATAAAGAGGTTGGAAAGAAACTTTTGAAGGTGATGAACCTTTTTGGCATAGCTTGAGGTAAAGATAAGGCATATACTGATCTTCAAATTCAAGATGCTTATGTTAAATATGTACAGTCTTTTATTTGTCAGTAATAACCCCAATAAGGTGGTTAAGGGGGGGAAAAAAAAGGAAAAATTCTAAGTTTCCCCTGGTTTTTTGTTTTTATTGGGGTATAGTTGCTTTGCAGTGTTGTGTTAGTTTCTGGTCTACAACAAAGTGAATCAGCTATACATAGATCACCTCCCTCTTGGCCCTCCCTCCAAATCACCCCATTTCCTCATGTATTTCTGTCACCACAGAACACTGAGATGAGCTTCCTGCATCATACAGACTGTTCCCCATAGCAATCTATTTTACATATGATAGTGTATATATGAATCCCAATCTTCCAGTTCATCTCATTTCTCTGGAGTAAAGTACACTTGAGGGCAGCTGTTGTGAGTGTGTCCCCTGCATCAACAGCCCTTGGGAACTTGTTATGAATGTAAATTCTCAGGTTCAACCCCAGAAATACTAAATAACAAGCTCTGGAGAAGTTGATAAACCCTCCAGCTGATTTAGCTGTGTGCTAACATTTGAGAGGGGCTTCCCAGGTGCTGCCAGTGGTGAAGAACCCACGTGACAATGCAGGAGACACAAGAGAAGCAGGTTTGACCCTTGGGTTGGGAAGATGGCTTGTAGGAGGAAATGGCAACCCACTCCAGTATTATTGCCTGGAGAATCCATGGACAGAGGAGTCTCCTGGGCTATAGTCCTTAGGGTTGCGAAGAATCAGACATGACTGCAATGTGGGAGACCTGGGTTCAAACCCTGGGTTGGGAAGATCCCCTGGAAGCAGGCATGACTACCCACTCCAATATTCTTGCTTGGAGAATCACATGGACAGAGAAGCCTGGTAGGCTATAGTCTATGGGGTCATAAAGAGTTGGACACGACAGAAGTGACTTAGCACACACACAGCATGCAACATTTGAGAACCACTAATCCAGAGTATAGAACTGTGTATCTATATATGAAGGATGTCTCTATCATTCAGCTAATAAATGACTGAGGTGTCAAGAAGTGTCAGTCTATTAACATTTAAAGTAATACATTTGCTTTTCTTCACTGAATTTTTCAGAATTATGTGGTTGGATGACAATATAAGGGAGCTTTGGGTCTTTCTGGTGTTACTTGAGTTTCTCAAGTCTGTTATCCCAGAAAAATTACAACTGGATAGTTAGAAGAATGCTGTCTTGTGAAATGTGGCAAAAGAGGACTTGTTAACATCTGTGGAAGTCAGGTTGCTTTATTAGAAATATTACAGCATGAGTTCAGTTGCTGTCATGTCTGACTCTCTGTGACCCCATGGACTGCAGCACACCAGGCTTCCCTGTCCATCACCAACTCCTGGAGCTTGCTCAAACTCATGTCCGTAGAGTTGGTGATGTCATCCAACCAGCTCATCCTCTGTCATCCCCTTCTCCTCCTGCCTTCCATATTTCCCAGCATCAGGGAATGAGTCAGTTCTTCTCATCAGGTGGCCAAAGTATTGGAGCTTCAGCTTCAGCACCAGTCCTTCTAAAGAATATTCAGCACTGACCTCCTTTAGGATTGACTGGTTTGATCTCCTTGCTGCACAAGGGACTCTCAAGGGTCTTCTCCAACACCACAATTCAAAAGCATCAATTCGACACTCAGCTTTCTTTATGGTCCAAATTTCATATCTATACATGACTACTGGAAAAATGATAGCTTTGACTATACAGGTATTTGTCAGTAAAGTAATGTGTTGCTTTTTAATATGCTGTCTTGGTTTGTCATAGTTTTACAAACAGCATGAAGAGAATTAAAAATGATAGTTCAGAAAGCCCAAAGTCCTTTTATGGTAGATGGGGAAGCTCAGGTAAAGTTCAGTTTTAATTGTTCAGATTTCCAGAGGAGCAGAGAACTCAGGTGTTCCTAATAGAGGGTCTGCTAGAACAAGGCTGTGGTTTTAGCATCAGTTGGTCAGTCAAACTGGGCTTAGCAAGAGTGATGAGAAGGATGGGTAAAGAGCCGAGAGTCCTGCTAGCCGAGAGTCAGCAAAACATTTTATTCCTATGGCATCTTTAACACTTTCATAAAATCTAATGTGCAAGAGTTGTAAGAATAAGCTGACACTTCCTTCAATCACTTATGAGTTAATAGTTTGATATTTCATATGGCAATAATTAATTTGTAGGAATTTAATGTAGGATATCACCACCATCATGCTTATGTGCATGCTCGGTCACTCAGTCATGTCCAACTCTTTGTGATTCCATGGACTTTAGCTCATGAGGCTCCTCTGTCCATGGAATTTTCCAGGTAAGCATATGGAGTTGTTTGCCTTTCTTTCTCCAAGCGATATTCCTGACTGAGGGATCAAAGCACGCATATCCTCTGTCTTCTACATTGGTAGACAGATTCTTTACCACTGAGTCACTTTGGAAGCCCCCATGTCTTATATGTAAATAACTTCATTTAAGCTTCAAAGCATGTGTGATATATTTTTTATCTCATACTTTACAAATATGAAATGGTTGGCTGTGGGAAATATTTTGGAACTGATGTCTTAGGTAAAGCATTTTTCCTTAACAGCATCTAAGACAAATTGAAATGAAGACAATTTTATACAGGCTTAGAAATACTTTATCTACAAAGGCAGGCCTTAAATGAAATTTTATTGATTTAATTGTTTTATAAGTCTCCACTTCTAGTAAATCAATTTTAAATAAAAAAGCAGTAAAATTAGGCTGACTACAATCCATTAAAAACATCACTGATCACTATGTGAGGGGGAAAAAATCCTTTGACTATCCTCAAATTGCAAGTTTTTCAAAAATCACCATGGGTCCAAGCCATTCTAGTCATACAGAATGTATAATATTGATAATAATATTTTCTTTACTTTTATTTTTACAAACACATACATATACATATATAGAACCAATCAAAATATTTTTTCCTCAGGAGATTTTCTTAAAATATGATGTTAAATTGGATTACAGATGATCAGGAACTAGAATATAATGCTATAAATTGTTACACTTAGTCAACCTGATAAGAACAAGTGTTTTGCAAACAATTAGTTGACTAAAGGGCTTCTCAGGTAATGCTAATTGTAAAGAACCTGCCAATATAGAAGATGTAAGAGACTGGGTTTGATTTCTGGTCAGGAAGATCCCATGGAACAGAGCATGGCAATCCACTCCAGTATTCTTGCCTGGAAAATCTCATGGACAGAGGAGTCTGGAGGGCTACAATCCATAGAGTAACAAAGAGTTGGACACAACTGAAGCAACTTAGCCTTTGACTCAAGAGATGTGATTAGGTATGTGTAAGGTTTCTAACAATAGGGAAGAGCCAAAGGGATCGGGTCGAGAGGGAGGTGGGAGGGGGGATCGGGATGGGGAACACATGTAAATCCATGGCTGATTCATGTCAATGTATGACAAAAACCACTACAATATTGTAAAGTAATTAGCCTCCAACTAATAAAAATAAATAAATAAAAGAAAAAATATAATAACTGCTTCTCTGCCATGTCAGTATAGATAAAAGTAATCTACAGCCTGTTGCTAATTCAAGAAAGTTTGTGCAATGTAAGCATAGCTTGGAGAATGGCTCTCTTTGTCATATTTATTTTGGGGCAGCTAGAAAGCAAAACTCATCGAAGTGATTTAGTGGTAAAGCTTTCCTTTCTCCCACGCCATCATTAGACCATATACTAAATTAGAAAAATACAAACCACTCCCGGATAGCTAAAGTGAAACGATTTGTTTTCATTCTTTTAAGTCCACAGGAGAAAGTATGATCTACTGAAGGGTGCCATCAGAGTGTTACTGGCCGACCATGAGAGCCAAAGCTTGTATACTTTAAAAAATTCATTATCATGTTCTTACACGCATCATCCTGTGTTAGGGAACACTTTCATGTTTTCTATATATTTGAAATCCTCAATGCTGCTTACAACTCACCTGATAATTAATAATACTATAGAAAAAAGGATCAAACTTCTTTTCTCTTTTCTATTGTCTACACATTTATTCGTATGTATGTTAGATGATTCAATTCTTTCTTTTTCATCCCTTCTTCCATTTTCTTAGTCAGCACAACTTATCTCCTGTCCGTTACATCAAATACTCTGCTCTATGATGTCACTGTTAAACTCATTTTGGAAAAATGCCTAAACCCTTTATTTAAATATTCCACATTTCGGCAATGTTGTACATTTGCAGGGAGTGTTTTAACAAACAGTCCCCTGCTTTTAAACTTAGTGTTCTTTACCCACATATGCCTAGCGAGATCGAGTTCACATACTAAAGCTCTGTTTTCAGAATTTAAATGCCTAATGTACTTATGCATCATCAGATCCTCTGCTTCTTGTTCTCTTCTCCCTCCTCTGATTAGTATAATAATAATCACTAATATTTGACGAGCATAGGAAATGGGATAATTTATATGTACAATGTAACAAAATGAAAGATGTCCAATTTTTTCTTGTGGAGCTATGAAATTTCTAAAGCTTCTCCTGGTATCAACTAGAAAAGATGATCATTGCTCCAGTATTAGAATGAGCCTTTAGTTGTTATCATACAACTTCTAATCAAAGGAAACAAACAAAAAGCTAAAAACAACAATAACAACAAAAACCTTTAAAGTAGAATTAATATAAAAATATAAATAAATGGTTCAAAATTTTCAGTAAATTTCCAAACACATGATTTGTTTTGATAGGCACAGCCACTATGTGGTATAGGTAGGCCATTATTAAATGACAAAGTTTATTTTATTAACAACAAAAAAAAAGAGCTAAGAACTGAACCAATGTTATCTGTATTCTGGTTCAGGGATTATTGTGCTTCATGAAGTAGTTTTCTGGGAAATGATGCTATAAAATATGCTTTCTAAAGTTCACATTAAATGTAATTACTTAGCACTAACATGAACTCACAATGCTGCTTAAATAGACTTTGTCCCCAGAGAACTTTATAAAATCCCAAAACCCTTCTATTTTACTGGTAACTTTGGAAGAGTAACAGAACGGATATATATAGCTCCAATACTTTTCTTAATTCAGTTCCTAAATTGATATTCTTTATAACACTGAGGAAACAACTCAGCTTTCCTAGACGTTAGTTTTCCCATCTGTGTAATGGAACAGTTCAGTTCAGTTCAGTTCAGTAGCTCAGTCGTGTCCAACTCTTTGCGACTCCATGAATCGCAGCACACCAGGCCTCCCTGTCCATCACAAACTCCCGGAGTTTACTCAAACTCATGCCCATTGAGTTGGTGATGCCATCCAGCCATCCCATCCTCTGTCGTCCCCTTCTCCTCCTGCCTTCAATCTTTCCCAGCATCAGGGTCTTTTCCAATGAGTCAACTCTTCGCATGAGGTGTCCAAAGTATTGGAGTTTCAGCTTCAGCATCAGTCCTTCCAATGAACACCCAGGACTGTTCTCCTTTAGGATGGACTGGTTGGATCTCCTTGCAGTCCAATGGAATAGTAGTTCATATTTAATACTATTTTAATGTTTAATATTCCAGTGGGCTGGAGGGGCTTTGTATCATAGGTTGACAGGTGGCAAAATAAATTATGAGTCAGAAGATTCTGGCTTCATATGATATGCTTAAAGTGGGAAAGACAGAAAAAATGGTAAAAACTGAAGTTGTTCTTCCTATTTACAAAAAATGTGAGAGCCACCCAAAGAGACTCTTAAGTTTATGCTTGTCTTCTATGAATTTTGTCCCAGCTTTCCATAATGGGAGTTAAGAATAACACTACATGAATAATGATAATTAAAATTAACATACAGTTGCATTACACTTCAAAACAATGTAGAAAATCAATTGGGAAAAAAAAAAAAGGAACATGTTCAGAATCATGTTTTCTAACCATTTTGCTTAATGCTTTCTTAAGTCACAGATTTTCCTTTTTGCAACAGGTAGTATGTTGTTTAAGAACATAAATACCCCCCCCAAGAAAAAAAGAACATAAATCCCTACAGAGACTTGCTGGGAAAGAGGGAGAAAATTGCTTTTAAATAATTCATTTAATTTCTAAAAATATATATTTTTAAAATTTTAACATCATATATATGATAAGGATGCATCCTTCTTTAACAATTTTGAATTTTGAAAGAACTCAAATATTTTTAATAAATACCAAGGTTATATTTGTTTTCTTTTTACTATTCTTGAAATATTGTAAAGAACTCCTTCTGTCATATTTAAATTAATTGCAGTTAAATTATAATTTCTGTAATAAATTATAATATAGACATGTTTTAAAATCTTCTACCTGTAATCTGATTTATATACTTCTGTAATAAGCAAGCACATTACCTAGAATTCTCCTGATAATGATCATTTCAATGATGCATATCCGGGGAAGAATTTGACAGTAAAGATTTAATTATCTCCAAAAACAATTTTCAAGCTGAAACAACATATTATACTTCCTGGAATGCCTGTTAGAATTTATTCAGTATAAGAGGCATATGAAACATCTTCTATTTAGTTTGGTCTTAGCTTATAAGGAAAAGCATCAGAAAAGTAGATGAACACAAACAGAAAAAATTTTCTCTTGATAGTCATATGAATATCAATCAATATTAAGAATTAAAATGTCATAATGAAGGATTAGCTTCAAATAGAAGTTTCAAAATACAAATAAAACATGGTGTCCATAGCTCTTGTAATTGATTATTTTATGTGCATAGTATTAGTCATAATTGATGAAACTAAACCATGTAATCAACTCACTACATATTATACACTAGCATATATATGTATGTATATAATTATGAATATAAATATTAATATGTATATATAACCTAAAATATTAAGGTCCAGGTTTAAGAAAAAGACAAATCATATCAGGATTGAGGAACAGTTCAGAATAGAAAGTACAATCTAATAGATGGTAAGTTTTCCTAAGATAAGATCTCTGATTAACAAAATACTCAGAACCCAAATGTCCATTCTGAAATAGGAGATGATTAATTACTTCTTTTTCTCTGTCACTTAAACCCACCCAGCTATGGTCATAACACAAAAAGAAAATGTGAGAATAAAGACAGCTTAAATAAAATAGTGGCTTAGGAAAATTGTATAGGATGGTGTTCAGTGGCTACTTTTGTGACCCCATGGGTTATAGACCACCAGGCTCCTAAGTCCTCCACTGTGTCTCGGAGTTTGCTCAAATTCATGTCCATTGAATTGGTGATGCTATCCAATCACTTCATCCTCTGCCATCCCCTTTTCCTTTTGCCTTCAATTTTTCCCAACATCAGGGTCTTTTTCACTGAGTCATCTCTTCACATCAGATGACCAAAATATTGGAGCTTCAGCTTCAGCATCAGTCCTTCCAATAAATATTCAGGGTTGATTTCCTTTAGAATTCATTTGTTTGATTTCCTTGCAGTCCAAGGGACTCAAGAGTCTTCTGCAGCACTTCCGTTCAAAAGCATCAACTCTTTTGTGCTCAATCTTTATGACCCAACTCTCACATCCATACATGACTATTGAAAAAAATCATAGCTTTGACTGTATGGACTTCTCTTGACAAAGTGATGTCTCTGTTTTTTTAATATGCTGTCTAGGTTTGTCATAGCTTTCCTTCCAAAAAGCAGCCATCTTTTAATTTCATGGCTGAAGTCACCATCATAGTGATTTTGGAGTCCTCCAAAATGAAATCTTCCACTGCTTCCATTTTTTCCTTTTCTGCACCACTTGGGAAGCCCCCTGTATAGCATGTATGCACTATAAATTTTATAGATAAGAAAATGCAGCCTTAAATAATTTATATATTAACAGAAGATTGCACAGAAAGTTTCAGAATCAAAACTGGGATCCTGATCTTGAGACCAGTGATTTCCCACTATGTTCATCTACTTTCTGCACAAGCTAATTAATAGAAATATAGAGACTCTTTCATCCCAATGACAACAGGTCTTAGAGCAGTGCTTAGATGTTGCTTAGATGTCTTGATGCTGGGTTAACCACATAAAAGTTATTTGGAGTGGATCTTATGCATTTGAGCTTTGGAGTCCCACCTACAGTGGTTCTATTTCAGGAAATCTAACACAAGGCAGAAATATTCACTTCAACAACTTTTCCTGCTACTAGGTCTCAGGCAAGATGAGAGCCATTATTCTGGAAGACTGCTCAGTAGAGGCATTCAAAACCAACTATAAGGTGTTTTTGGTTTTGTTTTTAAACATAATATTTGGACTATGTTTAAACAGAAAAAAATTCTGAAGTAGGGATTCAAGAGCAAACTTTTGAGTAAGGTTATTCATTCTTGAAAATTCAGAGAACCTCACTGGGGTGATATTCTGTAAAAAATATGGGGAGAAAAGCACAATAGTAGGAACAGCTACGGACAGCCAGACCATGGAGGTTGGTTTACTGATCTATCAACTCTCTGTCCATCATTAAGGTCTCTTTCCAGGACTACCACTTTCCTAGAAGGGCCATTCCCTTCTCTAGGGGATCTTTGCAACCCAGGGATTGAACCTGGGTTTCCTGCATTGCAGGCAGATTTTTTTTTTTACCATCTCAGCTACCAGGGAAGCCCCTTCCAGGGCCATCACTAACATAAATACATTCTTCCTCTGTCTCTTAGGCATACTCACACATGTGCATTTCTGACTTACCCTGTTCTAAGACACTTACTATGTGAAAGTGAAAGTCATTCAGTCGTGTCCAACTCTTTGAGACCCTGCGGACTATATAGTCCATGAAATTATCCATGAAACCCATATTTTTGATCCATGAAAAGCCTTTTCTCCTGGAGATCTTTCCAACCCAGGGATCGAACCCACGTCTCCCACATTGCAGACAGATTCTTTACCAGCTGAGTCACAAGGGAAGCCCAAGAATACTGGAGTGGGTAGACTATCCCTTCTCTAGGGGATCTTCTCCACCCAGGAATAGAACCAGGGTTTCCTGAACTGCAGGTGGATTCTTTACCAACTGAGCTGTGATCATATATAAAAGCCCTTTGTGTGTGTGTGTGTGTGTGTGTGTGTGTGTGTATTTAATATTTCTGTCAGTCATAGAACATCGCCTTTCACATGAAAATGGATTACGTAAAAACCTTAGTTAAAGTAAGGTTTCACCTTATGGATTTATCCATCTTTGCTGTCTTCTTTTCTTTCCTATATAGATATGATTCTTTTCCTGTGGTCTTAATCCACTATTCATGTGCATTAACTCATAAGACACTATTAAATATATATATATATATATACACACACATATACATTTTATACAATATATGTATGTATTAATTTAATAAATAGTTTATTAAATTTATGCCTCTATTAGTTGTAATGTGTCATTTCCCACGCTTGGAAAACTTTAGATGAAACTAAGTAATCTTTCTTATTGCAAATAAATTAAGGAAACCTTAGATTAAACAAGTTTTTAAATATGTATATCTTTAAGATAAAGGTCCTTATTATCTTAAACAAAAACCACCATGAATCTCCAAGGAAGAAATAAAATTTTCCCAAACTTATATGATCACAGAATGTAATACTAAATTCTTACTTGATGAGAAACAGACTGGCTAATAAATGAATGTAGATTATCAAAACAACTTATTAGTTTATTTCAACTGATCAGTAAAAATAATGGTTAGATACTCAGTCACAGATACTCATTTAATGACATATAAACCTGTGTTGATATGCTATAGTTTGGAGGGAAAAAATGGAGAATTAGAATAAAGAAAAGTTCTTTATTGGTTTACTGATATTGGTTTATGCTAGGAGATAAAGTCAATAGCAATAATGAAGTCCCATTTACATTATAGTGTAAATAATTCAACATGAAATCCATATTTTTGATCTATGATAATTTAATCTAATCTTTAATGTTATATTTCTCTATAGCAATTTAAACCAGGAAGGAAAAGAGGATATTTCAGATCTTGCTGATGTCATTAAAGAGAAGATAGTTTCAAGGAACAGATATTCTTTGACTAAAAGCTGTAGTTAAAAAAAAAAAAAATGCCCTGGGAACATGAAAGATCAATCCATTTGGTTATGCAAGAGTGTATTTTCTCACAATGTGCTTTAAAATATGTTTGCCATTCTATAGCGCAGCTTATATTTGTTACATGGGTGAGGGGAGAGAGAGAAATTAAATATGCATCTGTTGGTGAAGAATGTACTGTGCTCAGTATCTCAGTCACGTCTAACTCTGAAGCTCTAGGGACTGCAGGCCACGAGCTCCTCTGTCCTTGTGACTTTCTAGGCAAGAATACTGGAGTGAGTTGCCATTTCCTTCTTTTGGGGATCTTTCCAACTCAGGGATCGAACCCGCATCTCCTGCATTGGCAAGCAGGTTTGTTTCCATTGAGCTACCTGGGAAGCCCCCACTTGAAAAATGCATTCTACAAAATATTTGTGTAAATCAAAGAAAATAAGTACCCTGAGATGATTAAAAAAAAAAAAAAAAGCACTGTGGATGTACTGTGCAATACTCAGCATTGTAGAAGACATATGAAAAATTCAACTTCTATTTTGACAGATGTTTTAAAGCACAGTGTGAGCCATCCTTTAAATTTATTTTGAAGTGAATTGATCCTAGGGGAACTAAGAGCAGGACCTTGAATGAGAGCTAACATATACTCCATAAATATCCACAGGCAAGGATGGGTTTGAACAATTTTTTTTTTTTTTAAGTTACAGAAATCTCTACTTTTAAAAATATTTTCCTGTTTTTTTTTTTTTCCTTCATCTTTCCCCCCTTTACATCCAGGATTAATTTCGCTTTATGAATGTTTAAATGCATATATTACATACAGTTTAAATGACACAGCCTTTTATTTCTTATTATTCTCTTTCTCTCCAGGGAAACACATGTGTATTATTTTTTGTTTCTATGCCTTTCTTAAGGTTATTCTAGAAATCAGCTTCTTTTGTGATCCAAAATGTCAATTAGAATCAGTCCTGAGTTTCCTACTGACAGCTCTCTATTTCTTTCTTCAGGAGTTTTTTTTAGAGAACATCCATTTTCAAGGAGGTCCTCAATCTCACTTCTCTATCTGAGCCTTGGTTTGTTTATCTTAGCAAAATATACAAGAGCTCTACGTTCTTTTTAATTGAGTTTCTCTAAAGAGGCTCTATTTTGTAAGGCCTATTTTAAAGTCCCTTTAAAATATTTAAAACATGATTCTAGAATTCTGATCTAGAATGCTTTTTATAGTATTCTTTGTCAACAATTTTGTAATTGTCCCTGGTCCCCGAGAAAGATTTGGCAATAAGTTCAAGGTCACACCTTTTAATTTTTGTGATTTGTTTTTCCTTTTTTCTGACTTATGAAAAAGGAGACATATGTTTCTATGACTTGTTTGCCAGAATCGGATTGTGGGCATGAAAATTGACTTTAAAACTGAGGGAACTTCACATACACAAATACAGACAATAAGAAGCTCAAAAGAGCATCTTATTGGGAGAAAGATTAAGCCTTAATATACAGAAAACAATTGAAATATTTATATTCTACCATAGGACTGAGGTCTTTTATGATATCTAAACAAATAAAAGATAATTATATGGCAGAAGCATTATAGGATGAACTCTAGCACCTAAAAGAAAAAATTCCAATTAATATTTGAGGACTTTTTGATGCTTACTGATATTTTATAGGGGCTTCCCCGGTGGCTCAGACTGGAAAGAATCTGCCTTCAGTGCAGGAGACACAGGTTTGATCCCTGGGTTAGAAAGAACCCCTGGAGAAGGGAGTGGCTACCCACACCACTATTCATACCTGGAGAACTCCATGGACATTCGTTTCAATGTTCTTTAGTAGAAAACTAATAGCTAAATTTCTGTTTCTGGAAAATCAGTATCCTAACAATAAAAAAATAAAAACATCACAAAAATTAGAAAACACATTAAATTAAAATATTTTGGTCACTTTCTGATATTAAAAATAAGAGCAACAACCAAGACTGAAAAACAAACATGGAAACTAGACTTACAAACTGAAATAAAAAGTTGAACTACTAGAGGAATTTGCTAATTTCAGTAAACTAGAAGATAGCATTTTTTAAAACTACTCTAGGAGCACAAAATAATTTTGTTTGGGCTTGAACAAAGTTCGTATTGGGGGGGAGGGGGGAAATGTCTATCACAGGAGCCAGTGAGCCAAAAGGACAATCTTATTAAGAACAGGCTTCAAAGTTAGATGAAGATGGACATCACATGAGTTCACTCACAGGTGGAACCTGAATAAACAGCACAAGTACACAAAACAAAGCAAAACTCCACTCAGATACAGAGAGGAGACCAACGGTAGCTAGAAGGGAGAGAGGATGGTGAGGAGCAAAAAAGGTGAAGAAAATCAAGAGATACAAGCTTCCATTTATAGAATTAATTATGGGGATCTTATGCAGAGCATGGGGAATATAGTCAATGATATTGTATTAACTTCGTATGGTGACAGAAGGTAACTGGATTTACTGTGGTGATCATTTTGCAATATACCCAAATGTTGAATCACTATATTGAATACATGAAACTAAACCGATATGATAATTATACAATTAAAAAATAGGTTTTCCTGAATACAATACCTAAGACAAGGAAACAAGCTAAATGTCCACTGACAGATGAACAGATAACCACAGTAAAATACTACTCAGCCATTTAAAATTATAAAATAATGCTATTTACAGCAACATGGATGGATGTAGATTATGATACTAAGTGAAGTAAGTCAGAAAGAGAAAGACAAATACTATATGATATCACTTATATGTGAAATCTAAAACATATGACACAAATGAACTTATTTACAAAACAAAAAATAGACTCAGATATAGAAAGCAAACTTGTGGTTAAAGGGGGAAGGGGGTGAGGGAAAAGATAAATTAGGAGGTTGGGATTAAAATATACACACTATCATATATAAAAAAAACAACAATGTCCTACTATATAACATAGGGAAATATACTTAATATCCTATAATAAGCCATAGTCAAAGAGAATATGGAAAATTTATATATATACATATATATATATATGTATATATACAAAAGTGAATCACTAAGAACAAGAAACATGATAATCTTAATAAAGATAAGAAGATTCATTTTTAAAGTGCCAAATTTTACTTCTACATGTAAAAAAATACATATAGCATCACTCCAAATAGATATATTCAATGTATGAATTTAATGTATATATTAAATAAGATCCAACTGGGTAAAAAGATAAGCACATAGGTTAATGTGAAAAGAGTGCACACATATGTGATGAACATAAAAAGACAAAAATCAATATTTAATGTATAACATGAATCAAAATGAAGTTGACATAGACGAATGACAGAATATATATATATTTTTTTACTTTTTAATATAGTCAATTCTACTTTCTTTTTTTATTTAACTTTTTATTTTATATCAGCTTATAGTTGATTAACAATGTTGTGATAGTTTCAGATATGCAACAAAGTGATTCAGTTATACACAAGTTTATTGTTTTTCAAATTATTTTCCCACGTAAGTTGTTATATAATATTGAGCAGAGTTCCCTGTCGTATACAGTGGTTCCTTGCTGGTCATCTATTTTAAATATAACAATATATATGCGCCCATCCCAAACTCTTAACTATCCCTCCTTTCATTCTTCCCCCTGGTATCAGTTAAGTTCATTCTCTAAGTCTGTGAGTCTGTTTCTGTTTTGTAAATAAGCTAATCTGTATCATTTCTTTTTAAGTTGTTCATATAAGTGATACCATATAATATTTCTATTTCTTTCTGACTCACTTCACTCAGTATGACAATCCCTAGGTCTATCTGTACTGCTATAAATAGCATTACAGCAGGGTAATATTCTAGTCTTTGTATTGAGGTTCAATGACTCAATATATTGTTGAAAAATATTATTAGAAATATTTCCTTTTAGGCAAAACTTTAAAGGAAACTGACATACAAGTAGAATAAACTAACTATGATTATCTGGAAAATAGTGATTCGAAGAGAGGCATTATGCTAAAATAGAAATACCTTTAGTCATAGACTTAGGAACTTAGCGTAGGATCCTAGTCAGGTTTTTATCAGCTTTATGGGCTTGCTCTTAGTCTCCAGTCGTGTCTGACTCTTTGCGACCCCATGGACTGTAGCCCATCAGGCTCCTCTGTTCATGTGGATTGTCCAGGCAAGAATACTGGAGTGGGCTTTTGTGCCCTCCTCCAGGGGATCTTCCCAACCTAGAGATCGAACCAGGGTCTCCTGCCTTGTAGGCAGATTCATTACCAACTGAGCTACCAGGGAAACCCCATTAGCTTTATAAATTTGTATTATTAATTTGTTTTATTTATACACATAATAATATTGTTACCATTGTTCTTATATACAACTAACATTTATCAAAAATCTACTTAAAGACAAATACTACTGTCAGTACTGTATTCACAGTACTAGAAAAATGGCATGATACTTGTTTTTTTATATTAACATTTAGAGGAGATTATAACACCCAATGCTCTAGTCTCTCTCCACACACAATTACAATAAAATATGTGTTTGTTATTTGAAAAAGTGTTCAAGACTTACCAGTGCAGCATGATTCATGAAAAAGTATTCATGAAAGTTCTTTTTGAGAAAGTTTCCTTTAAGTAGAAATCTGAAAAGGCAGAGATTAACCATTAGAAAGTTTTTTCAGTGCTAGAGCAGATCAAGCTGAGGAATGACACAGAAAAATGCAGTCATTACTTAAAAGTTTGGCGTGTTTAAAAAATTCAAAGAAAGACCATACAGGGCAAATACATAGAGGTAAATATGGAGAGTGTCTGAGGTGAGGCTTCATAGAGAGGTAAACCCCAAGTAAACAGAGCCTCCTGGTCTACTGAAGCAGTGTTGGTTTCATTCTCAGTAAAATGTAAGCATTGACTAGACTAAGTATGAAAGTGACAAGTTTGACTTTCAGATTTAATTTACCTCTGCTATGCATGGAAATAAAAAAGAGAGACTTAGGATAAGGTAGAGACAATGGAAATTTGAAAACTGGAAACTTTGAAATGTATTTTGGAGTTATAAATGAAGACTTGTTGATAAAACGTCCATGAGAATGAAAAAAAGAAAATAAAAAAATCAAGAGGCTAGAAAATGTTTCTAATGGTTCAGTGAAGAGTAATGGCATTTACTGAGAAGGGAAAGAGTAGAGGAAAAAAATTATATTTTCATTGGTTTTGTTGTCGATGTATGGCAAAAAATCACAATATTGTAATTATTCTCCAGTTAAAATAAATTAATTGAAACAATGACAACAACAACAAAGTATTTAAGTGTGAATTATCTTTGTGAAATGAGATTTAAAATAATAAACTGAAAATAAGTCTCATTTGCAAGTATGCTATGAGGGGGGAACTGAAATAAAGCAGAAACCAGAACTTCCAATAGGTTTCCTGACTCACAAGATAGACAAACTCTTCCAGACCCTCCATGGTGTGCATCAAAAATATTTAAATTCAAATATTTTAATATTAATTTTTTGATAAGTCATCTGATTCTTTTGCAGCCCCATGGACTAGAGCCCACCAGGCTCCTCTGTCCATGGGATTTCCCAGGCAAGAATACTGAAATGGGTTTCTATTTCTTTATAGCATATAGATAGCTTTATTTTAAAAGAGAAATTGGGGGGGGGTGTGGTCCAAAGATGGCAGGGGAATAAGAGGGAGACCACTTTCTCCCCCACAAATTCATCAAAAGATCATTTGAATGCTGAGCAACTTCCACAAAACAACTTCTGAGAGCTGGCGGAGGGCACCAGGCACCCAGAAAGGCAGCTCCTTCTCTTTGAAAAGAGGTAGGGCAACATAGAAAAACCAAAAAGAGAGACAAAAGAGTTGGGGATGGAGGCTCATCCTGAGGAGGGAGCCATGAAGGAGAAGTTTCCAAACATCAGGAAACCCTCTCATCGGCAGGTCTGTGAGGAGTTCTGGAATCTCAGAGGGCAACATAACCGGGAGGGAAAACACACAAACACACACACATGCACACACACACACACACACAATATGTGCCTAATCACAACTCCTAGAGAGAAGTAGCCCAGACGCTCGCGTCCACCAGAGAGCTGGACAAGGAGGTGTGGTTGCATGCTTAGGGTAAGGACCAGGCCTGAGTACACTGAAGACAAACTGAAGGAGCTAGCAACCCAAGCTGTGGGATAGCCAGAGAGAGAGAAAAAAGAGAGAGAGAGAACTTCCTGTGAAAGGCTCTAACCTAACACACAGCTTGCCTGCTCACAGAACAAAGGATTAAGCAAACACCAAAGGACAGCTAACTGGCTGCATACAGGCCCCTCCACCCGCCAGAGGCAGAGAATCAGGTGGACGACAGCCAGATCTGGAAGGCGAGGGCCAATCTCAGCCCCAGAGACTGGCATCCTCCACCAAACTGTGAGCAGGCTCCCAGTTGCCAACCGAGTCTTCCTGGGATCCCTGGACAGTTCACATCTGCCAAGAGGGTTGCAGCCAGAGATCAGCTCCCCAGAGGAGACGTAGAGCACGCCTGAGACCGTGCCCTCATGGCGCACCCAGGAAGGTGACTGAGACACATGACCCGCCTGGTCGCCTGAGCTGCTTGGACCTGGGAAAGGCAAAATCGCTTGCCCAACCGAGTCTGTGCCCTTGCGGAGTACCCGAGATCCTGACTCTGAGCAGCTCAGACCTGGGAAGCGCAGGAAATGCGGGGCCTGCTTTGGACAGTACCCCTGCCGAGCAACCTGGAGCCTGAGCAGTGTCGACCGGGAAAGCACACACCGCTGTGAGCTGGGGCAAACCCACTGTGGTCCAGATAATGCGAGGACTCTTCACATGTGCCAGTGATATCTGTTTGCAGTGTTCCTCCCTGGGCTTCCCCCGTAGCTCAGTCGGTAAAGACTCTGCCTGCAGTGCAGGAGACCGGGGTTTGATTCCTGGGTCGGGAAGATCCCCTGGAGAAGGAAATGGCAACCTACTCCAGTATTCTTGCCTGGAGAATCCCATGGACAGAGGAGCCTGGCAGGCTACAGTCCATGGGGTCACAAGAGTCGGACATGACTTAGCGACTCAATCACCACCATCCCTCCCCACAACACAACTGAACAAGTGAGCCTAAATAAGTGACCACCTTTGCCCACTAGTGTCAGGGCAGGAATTAGACACTGAGGAGACTTGCGAACAGAGGAAGCCAAAATAAACAAAGAAGAGGGAACCTCTCTGGAAGTGACAGGTGCAACAGATTAAAACGCTGTAGTTAACATTGACTACATTGGAAGAAGGAAATGGCAACCCACTCCAGTATCCTTGCCTGGAAAATCACATGGACAGAGGAGCCTGGTGGGGTCACACAGAGTCAGGCATGACTGAGCGACTAACACTTAACACTAAGCATCGGAAAGGGCCTATAGACCTTGAGAAGAAGTACAAGTTGGAAAAAGGAACTGTCTGAAGCTGAACTGTCCCCACACTGCCCACAACAGCTCTAGAGAAATTCCTAGATATATTTTTACTATTATCATTTTTACATTTTTTTATTTTTATAAACTTTATATTTTATATTTTATAAACTTTATATTTTATATTTATTACTCCTTTAAATTTCATTTTTATAACCTACTATTACCTTGCAAAAAAAAATCCTGTTTTTAAAGCAAATTTCATATACATATATATATATATGCACAAATATATATAATAATTTTTTGATTGATTTTATTTTGTATTTTTAATATTGCATTTTTGAGAGTCTAACCTCTACTACAGATTTTTAATCTTTGCTTTTTGGTATTTGTTATAATTTTGTACCTTTAAGAATCTAATCTTCAGTATCCATTTTCACTTAGAGGTGTGACTTGATTGCTTGATTGCTCTCTCCCCTTTTGACTCTCCTTTTTCTCCCCAGGTCACCTCTGTCTCCTCCCTCCCTCTTCTCTTCTCTACTTATCTCTGTGAATCTCTTTGGGCGTCCCAAGCTGTGGAGAACACCTAGGGAACTGAATAAGAGCTAGATTGGTCTCTACCCTTTTGACTCCCCCTCCTCTCCTCCTGGTCACCTCTGCCTTCTTCCTCCTTCTTCTCTTCTCCATGTAACTCTGTGAACCTCTCTGTGAAGAATCTTTTCACCATTAACCTAGATGTTTTTATCATCAGTGCTGTATGAATGGAGAAGTCTTGAGGCTGCTGTAAGAATAAGACTGAAAGCCAGAGGCAGGAGGCTTAAATCCAAAACTTGAGAACACCAGAAAACTCCTGATTTCAGCAAACATTGTTCAACAAGAGCTCATCCAAGAGCCTCCATGCCTACATTGAAACCAAGCTCCACCCAAGAGCCAACAAGTTCCAGAGCAAAACATACCATGCTAATTCTCCAGCAATGTAGGAACACAGCCCTGAGCATTAAAATACAGGCTGCCCAAAGTTATGCCAAACCCACAGGCACCCAAAATCTCACTACTGGACAATCTTTTGTACTCCAGAGAGAAGAGATCCAGCTCCACCCGCCAGAACACCAATGCAAGCTTCCCTAACCAGGAATCCTTGACAAGTCACTCGTCCAATCCTATCCACGGGGAGCAACCTCCACAATAAAGAGGAACCACAAACTTCCAGCCTACAGAAAGGCCACCCCAAACACAGCAATATAAACAAAATAAAAAGGCAGAGAAATACTCGGCAGGTAAAGAGACATAATAAATGCCCACCAAACCAAACAAAAAAGGAAGAGCTAGGGAGTCTATCTGAAAAAAAGCTCAGAATAATGGTAGCAAAGATGATCCAAAATCTTGAAAACAAAATGTAGTTACAGATAAATAGACTAAAGACAAAAATTGAGAAGATGTAAGAAGAGTCAATAAACAAGGAATAATACAATAACTGAGATTAAAAGCCCTCTGGAGGGAACCAACAGTAGAATGAATGAGGCAGAAGATACAATAAGTGAGGTGGAAGATAGAATTGTAGAAATAAATGAAGCATAGAGGAAAAAAGAAAAAATAATTAAAAGAAATGAGGACAACCTCAGAGAGCTCTGAGACAATGTTAAATGCCCCAACATTAGAATCATAAGAGTCCCAGGAGAAGAAGACAAAAAAGAAGAGGCATGAGAAAATACTTGAGGAGATAATAGTTGAAAACTTACCTAAAATGGGGAAGGAAATGGCCTCCCAAGTCCAATAAACCCAGAACCCAAACAGAATAAACCTAAGGCAAAACACCCCAAGACACATATTAATCAAATATACGAAGATCAAACACAGAGAAAATATTAAAGGCAGCAAAGAAAAAGCAACAAATAACGCACAAGGGGATCCACATAAGGATACCAGCTGATCTTTCAAAGAAACTCTTCAGGCCAGAAGGGAATGGCAGAACATATTTAAAGTTTTGAAAGAGAAAAACCTACAACCCAGATTACTATACATAGCAAGGATCTCATTCAAATATGAAGGACAAATCAAAAGCTTTACAGACAAGCAAAAGCTGGAAGAATTCAGCACCACCAAACCAGCTCTTCTACAAATGCTAAAGGATCTTCTCTACACAAGAAACACAGAAAAGCTTTATAAAATTGAACCCCAAACAATAAAGTAAATGGCAATGGGATCATATTCATCAATAATTACCTTAAATATAAATGGGTTGAATGCCCCAACTTAAAGACAAAGATTGGCTGAATGGATATAAAAACAAGACCCCTGTAGAAGCTGTCTATAAGAAATCCACCTCAAATCAAGGAACACATACAGACTGAAAGTGAAGGGCTAGAAAAAGATATTTCATGCAAATGGAGACCAAAAGAAAGCAGGAGTAGGGATACTCATATCAGATAAAATAGTTTTTGAAATAAAGACCACGAAAAGAGACAAAGAAAGATACTACATAATGATCAAAGGATCAATCCAAGAAGAAGATATAACAATTATAAATATATATGCACCCAACATAGGAGCACCTCAAAGCATAAGCAAATGCTAACAAGTATGAAAAATGAAATTCACAGTAACACAATAATAGTGGGAGATAATATAGAAAGCTACCAGATAAATCCACACACCTATGGACACCTTATCTTTGACAAAGGAGGCAAGAATATACAATGGAGAAAAGACAATCTCTTTAACAAGTGGTGCTGGGAAAATTGGTCAACCACCTGTAAAAGAATGAAACTAGAACACTTTCTAACACCATACACAAAAAAACTCAAAAAGGTTTAAAGATCTAAATGTTAGACCAGAAACTATAAAACTCCTAGAGCAAAAATGGGCAAAACACTCTCTGACATAAATCACAGCAGGATTCTCCATGACCCACCTCCCAGAGTAATGGAAATAAAAGCAAAAATAAACAGGGACCTAATGAAACTTAAAAGCTTTTGCACAGTGAAGGAAACTATAAGCAAGGTGAAAAGACAACCTTTAGAATGGGAGAAAATAATAGCAAACAAAACAACTGACAAAGAATTAATCTCAAAAATATACAAGCAGCTCATGCAGCTCAATACCAGAAAAATAAACAACCCAATCAAAAAATGGGCCAAAGAACTAAAAAGACATTTCTCCAAAGAAGACATACAGATGGCTAACAAACACATGAAAAGATGCTCAACATCACTCGTTATCAGAGAAATGCACATCAAAACCACAATGAGGTACCATCTCACAATGGTCAGAATGGCTGCCATCAACAATTCTACAAAAAATAAATGCTGGAGAGGGTGCGGAGAAAAGGGAAACCTCTTACACTGTTGGTGGGAATGCAAACTAGTACAGCCGCTATGGAGAACAGTGTGGAGATTCCTTAAAAAACTGGAAATAGAACTGCCATATGACCCAGCAATTCCACTGCTGGGTATACATACTGAGAAAACCAGAATTGAAAGAGACACGTGTACCCCAATGTTCATCACGGCACCATTTACAATAGCTAGGACATGGAAGCAACCTAGATGTCCATTGGCAGATGAATGGATAAGAAAGCTGGGGTACATATATGCAATGGAATATTACTCAGTCATTAAAAAAGAATGCATTTGAATCAGTTCTACCGAGGTGGATGAAACTGGAACCTATTATACAGAGTGAAATAAGTCAGAAAGAAAAACACCAATACAGTATATTAATGCATATATAAGGAATTTAGAAAGATGGTAATGATGAGCCTATATGTGAGACAGCAAAAGAGACACAGATATAAAGAACAGATGTTTGGACTCTGTGGGAGAAGGTGAGAGTGGGATGATTTGAGAGAATAACATTGAAATATGTATATTACCATATGTGAAATAGATCACCAGTCCAAGTTTGAGGCATGAAACAGGGCACTCAATGCCAGATAATAAGAATATTATCTTAGTCTTATTAACTCAAGTATATTTTCTAGTCAGGTCATTTCATCTTTTGGGTGACAGAAATGAATAGGAACAAATGACTTTTCAACTATAATAAATGGTGATGTGTAGTAACAAAGGTTCAAACTGCTAAAGTAGATAAAAGGAAAAATAAAGAATTAAGCCAACATATTCCAATTTCATACATCTCAAATTAAAGAGGAATTTTTATGGAATGTGGCCTCAAAGAATTGAGAGTCTACTAAGAAAAAACAGGTCCCTTAATAAAAAATGAAGATGAATGTTTTAAAATTGATAAACTTAATTACAGTTTATGCATAAAAATGAAAATTCCCTAAATATAGTTTGACTTAGAGGATACAGGATTAGGTAAAGACAATATTGATTTTTATGGCTTTTTAAAATAACTATCAAATTAAAGGAACACATTAATTTCTTATAAAATTCACAAATAAATGAAAATGCAATTTAATGTAAAAAACTTATTTTGTGGAGGACAATAAGAGCTGACATTTGTCATTTATCCCATATTAGACTCCTTTGGTATACAACCTATGTTGTCTTCACCTTAAAGACTTGAACTTAGTGTGTACTAAAGAACAACAAAAAAATTACATGCATCCATAGCTCTGTGCTTCTAAAAGGATAGCATTAGGTCCTGCTTATTTAGTTCAGACATGCTGACTTTATGTGCTAGGATGAAAAATGCTAAATAATGCATGGGCTAGAGTCAGCATGTACCATTTCATTCCTAGCCTTCAAAGAATTGCTGTGAGTTATGCTGCTTATTAGAGTATCAAGGGAGGTCAGTTTTCAGAAGTGGCCAAATAAATGTATACACAAATCCTAAACTGGTGTTTGTAATGGGTCCTTAGGAGCAGAAAATGGATAACAGCACCACAGATGCCTATATACATGTTTGAATGTTTGATTTAAAAAACACTTGGCTACTTTTTAAAAAAATCTATCTGTACAGTGTTTTTGGTCAATTGCATTTAGAATTGATTCAGTGTACATAATACTTTAGATGAAATGAATGCTCAAATATATTCCTCTTTAATTATTATCATATTAAATCTTATGTTGATATTTAATATTAAATGACATATTTATTATTTACCTTGCAAACTTGACTATAATGTCTGGATTATTGTTTTGACAGTGGTGATGCTGAATCAAGCTAGGCTTTAATTTTTATATATAGGCTGTGTTAGAGTGTCATTTTGCACAAGAGGAGAGCAAAAATGTGACAAGATTTTCCTTTGAGATTTTTCCTTTGCTTTGTTTTTAAAGCCTTCTATAATAATGTATTTAAAGTTTACAAACAACTTTAAAATTGACATATTATTTCACTATTATAAAACGTTATGATTTCTGCTGCTGCTGCTGCTAAGTTGCTTCAGTCATGTATGACTCGGCGACCCAATAGATGGCAGCCCACCAGGCTCGTCCGTCCCTGGGATTCTCCAGGCAAGAACACTGGAGTGGGTTGCCATTTCCTCCTCCAATGCATGCATGCATGCTAAGTTGCTTCAGTTGTGTCTGACTCTGCGACCCCATGGACAGCAGTCCACCAGGCTCCTCTATCCACAGGATTCTCTAGGCAAGAATACTGGAGTGGGTTGCAATTTCCTTATACATTATGATTTCTAGTAAATTTTTAAAATACAATTCATTTCATAATCTGTGAATATGAGAAAACTACATCTAATATTTCTAAAAACTATAGGCTAGTAGCTACATAATAGCAACTTTGAGACGCAATTTTTCTTCCACACGCAAAGGATTAGAATTATCTTTGATGAAACAAATGTATTTATTTTCATGAAACATTGATTCTACTGTTCATATTCCACAATGTTCTCTCATGTGGATAGCAACAAAAAAATATTATATGAATAGCAAAAGAAAATAACAGTCCTGTGATTTTGAGCTATTATTTATAGTGGTTTCCTCAAAAATGCAAATGCTGAGTAGGCTATATATCTATATTATTTATACCTAGTTTAATTACATTTGAAAGTTTGTTAATTGACTATATAACAATAATTTAAATATGTTGTTGATATAAAGAATACATGGAGTTGTCACATCATGGATTATTAAGAATTGTCTTCATATTAAAATGGGTTTAACTGGGCTCTTTGATATTTGAGAAAATATCAATATTTCCAGCTTATTTCACTGTACCACTTTTAAGTTATATTGAGTTAACAGAAGCAAATCATTTAGAAACCTCCAGAGGAAACAAATATATCTGAACTATTTCATCCCACTATTTAAAACATACCGACAATGCATGAGTCTATCGGCTTAGTTACTTGTCTATGCATTATCTTATTTAAATTTTTAAAACTTTGGTACATTCTTATCCCAATTTTTCCAGGTGCAATGCTGGGACTTGAGCTCAAATAAGCACATAATTTATTAAGCACTAAAAAGCAAGCAATAAGGACCAGTGAGGATTTGATTCAAAGCTCTATATGTCTATGTCCAGTCCATCATTTCTTCCATCGTATTCCATTGTGTGGTTTTTTCCAGTTCTGCACCTTCATATGTCAAGTTCTGGGTACTTTATTTCCAGTGGCTTCATTCTTCATACTTCATTAGAGGGCTGCTCTTGGATGAAGCCCAAGCTGGAATCAAGATTGCTAAGAGAAATATCAATAACCTCAGATACACAAATGACACCACCCTTATGGCAGAAAGTGAAGTGGAACTAAAGAGCCTCTTGATGAAATTGAAAGAAGAGAGTGAAAAAGCTGGGTTAAAACTCAACATTCAAAAAACTAAGATCATGGCATCCAGTCCCATCACTTCATGGCAAACAGATGGGGAAACAGTGGAGACAATGACAGACTTCATTTTCTTGCGCTCCAAAACCACTGCAGATGGTGACTGCAGCCATGAAATTAAAAGATGCTTGCTCCTTGGGAAAAAAAAAAACCTTTGACCAACATAGACACCATATATAAAAGCAGAGGCATTACTTTGCCAACAAAGGTCCACCTAGCCAAAGATATGGTTTTTCCAGTAGTCATGTATGGATGTGAGAGTTGGACTATAAAGAAAGCTGAGAGCCAAAGAATTGATGCTTCTTATCTGTGGTGTTGAAGAAGACTCTTGAGAGTCCCTTGGACTGCAAGGAGATCCTTCCAATCAGTCCATCCTAAAGAAAGTCAGTCCTGAATATTCATTGGAAGGACTGATGCTAAAGCTGAAACTCCAATACTTTGGCCACCTGATGCGAAGAGCTGACTCATTGGAAAAGATGCTGATACTGGGCAAGATTGAATGCAGGAGGAGAAGGGGACAACAGAGGATGAGATGGTTGGACAGCATTACTGACTGGATGGACATGAGTTTGAGCAAGCTCTGGGAGCGGTCATGGGAAGCAGCTCTGGGAAGCCTGGCGTGCTGCAGTCCATGGGGTCGCAAAGAGTCGGACACAACTGAGTGGCTGAACTGAAATGAACTTGGGCTACTGGAGCTGCTTCACCAAGAATTCATAGAGTTGAAGGTGCCTGGGCAGAGGTAAAGTGTGGCGCTTTGTTAGACAGCAGAGAGGGACTAGCTATAAAGTGTAATTCCTATTCAAGTTCTTCCCAGGTCCAGGCTAAGGCTGAAACTTCACCTGAAATGCTTTTTTGCTTTGTGTCTTTCTTTCTCTAATGTATTCTGTCTTCCATGCTCTTTTACTGATTTCTTCTGGTGGAAGCTCCTTAAACAAACTAAACCAACATTTACATGTACTTTTATCCCAGGGTCCAATTTTAGAGAAAAAGAATCACCTGGAGAGATAATTAAATACAAGCACTGGGACCCCACTGCCAGGGATTCAGATTCAGCAAGTCTGGAAGAAGGCTGAGAACTTTTAGTTTTAACCAACTTTAAGTGATATTGATCCTAGTGGTCCATGACCCACACCACGAGAGCTTTACATAGATAATCTAACCTAAGATAATGCAATGGAGAAATAATTTTTCCATCTTTATTGCGAATCCTAATTTCTTGAAGGGTTTATTCGAAGGTAATACCAGATCCCTCCCTCACAGTTTATTTGTGTCATCGCATTATATTCTCCAAGAAGGTAAGGCTTTTAGTTTTAAAGAAATTCAATTCAATCATTGAGATGAAGATACATTTTTCAGCCTGATAGTAGAAAAAGAAAAAAAGTTTCAAAATTTTTAAAATAATTTACTAATAAATTTTCTTCAGGGTCATTATCTTTTATTCCAATTTTTATTTTTCAATTATTTCAAAGACAGATCCATTACTTCTTATTAGAAGGATTACTATATTACTATATTATTGTGGCATTGAACTGACAGTGTGGATTTTATGAAAAGGAGTAAGGGGGAAAGGGGACTTCTGAACTGGAATATTTTATGGCTCAGATGAATGTTAGCAATTCACAATAAATGTGCAGCCATCTACAGAATGAGATCATTGTTTATTGCAATATATATCTTTTTATTTTCACTCACTTTGTTGTTGCTCACTTGCCAACCCCATGGACTGCAGCATGCTAGGGTCCTCTGTCTTTCACTTTCTCCAAGAGTTTGCTCAAATTCATGCCCCCTGAGTCAGCAATGCTATCTAATCATCTCATCCTCTGCCATTCCCTTTTCCTCCTGCCTTCAATCTTTCCCAGTATCAGGGTTTTTTTCTAACAGGTCAGCTCTTCACATCAG
This sequence comes from Odocoileus virginianus, assembly GCF_023699985.2. Classification (NCBI taxonomy): domain Eukaryota; kingdom Metazoa; phylum Chordata; class Mammalia; order Artiodactyla; family Cervidae; genus Odocoileus; species Odocoileus virginianus. The sequence continues at coordinate 16,554,002 of NC_069687.1, read as the reverse complement.
GTGGCCAAAGTATTGGAACTGGGTTCTTCCAATGAATATTCAGGGTTGATTTCCTTTAGGACTGACTGATTTGATCTCCATACAGTCCAGGGGATTCTCAAGAGTCTCTTCCAATACCAAAATTTGGAAGCATCAATTTCTTCATTGCTCAGCTTTTTTTTATGATCCAACTCTTAACTACAAAAATGATAGTGCATATTTTTCTTGTATTGCTCATTATACAATGCTCTTTTTCCTTATTACTAAAATAAAAGTTCTTTAGAAGGCCATGGGGAAAAACTGAACACACAGAAAATCACACACAAAAATGAAAACAGAAATCAGTGACTTTATTGTAAGGAAACAGATTTCATTTTACACATTCATAGTTACAATGCACAATTGAATTTATTGAAATAAAAGTGTTCACTAAAATGCCTCACAATAATAATAATTCATTATTTTAATAAGTTAACACCATAATGCAAGCAGATTTGCATAAAAAGTTGTCAAATCTTCATGATTAGTTCACCTTAAAGGCATTTCAGCCTTCCCTTGTGGCTCAGCTGGTAAAGAATCCACCTGCAAAGTTAGAGACCTGGGTTCAATCCCTGGGTTGGGAAGATTCTCTGGAGAAGGGAAAGGCTACCCACTCCAGTATTCTGGCCTACAGAATTCCACGGACTGTACAGTCCATGGGGTCGCAAAGATTCAGACATGACTGAGCAACTTTCACTTTCAAAGGCATTTTAACACACACAAAAAAACCATTTATTTGCAGTCTACTTTAGACCCCATTTTCTGTATAAAAGCACTAGTATGAAAAATGTTATGACAGCATAATAGACTTCTTAGTAGAAATAGTGAAAGTGAAACTTCCATGAAGAAACCTATTAACTAAGATAACCTAGTATAATAAGTAATGTGAGTTTTATTTGAATAAAAACAGACATTTATGATGTAAGCATTATAAATTTAGTGTCAGGTATATTAATTTACTTAAAGCTGTCAAATCAAGGTTCATCCAAATGTTATCATTAGGATAAGTAGAGTCAATTAATTTATCAATATATTATTTTATCCATCTATTATATCATCTCTACATATAACATATTGGTATACAATTCATTGCAGAGTTTTCAATATACACAATAAGTTAACAAGAAATAAAATAGATTGCAAAAGTCAGTAAAATAGTTAGTCAGGGAATTTTAATTTTTGTTAAAGTTGTGCCATAGAACTTCTTTTCTGCTTCATTTAGACATCCATATGTGACATTGACATTTTATATCATAAGAAGCAATATTTCATTTTTAGGACAGGTCAAGGGATAGTAATGATAGATTTATGGCTGTGCCAAGATCATTATATGGATAAAAATATAGCAGAATCTCCAAGACATCCTTACTCAGCTCTTTGCACAGCCTGAACCTTACATCTTTGGAGGTGACTTTGCTCTTAATTCTTGTCCAGAGCATCTCACATAACAGCTACATTTGTCTTGTTTCTTATAGAATGTTTCAAGATATGGAAATTTTGCAAAAGTTTATTTGAAAAAATTGCCTTGAATTTCAACAGACAAATGAACCATTTGTTTCCCTGTTCCATTTAAAGTACACTAAGTACCATGTGCACTAAAGGAGAAATGAGCAGGCAGAATAGTTCAAGCTTGGAAGTATTATGGCTTGAAGTTATGAATAAAACACATCTCCTGAAGCAGTTTAGTATTAACTTCTTATAATTATCAGCTATCTTTGATAAGTTTGTTATAATTTTATATAAAATTTATACATAATTCATAAGACTGAATAACATTTGTGTATGTGTTGTATGAGTGGATACCTTTTCTGGAAAATAATATATAAATGTATTTATCTGTCAGCATAAATTATAATGATCAATAAATTATGTTAGATGTTCACACAAATTCACAAAAGTAAGCATTTCTGCTTACTTATAGGCTGCTTTTTTTTTTTTTTGCATCACTAAAAAGAACCCAAATTCATGAAACGAGTACATAATTATTGAAGCATTTATTCATTTTATGTATATAAATGTGTCCACACAATGCCACACTGATACGCATATGTGTCACATAAAAACAGAGTGAATGTGAATCTTAAGGAGTTTATGAGTTAGTATGATACAGCATGCCGATAAATACATAATTAAATTAAACAGTGATAATTGCCCTGATTTTAATAAATAAATATGTATAATCTTATTCTATAAGTACCTCAACTTTTGATTTTCCTTTTTTCACCCTAATATCGTACATAAAATTAACATTTCATACCAGCAGCAGTAAAATTATTTGCATAATTGATACATACTAGTTGGGATGCTTTCATTGTATGCAAGTCAGAAAAATAATATGAAGCTAATTTTTTTTTGAATGAGATTATTTGTCATCAGACAAGAAGGGGTCTTAGTACAAAAGAGGTGGGGAGGTTTTTGCTAAGCAAATGCACTGAAGATTGAGCTGAGATGCTCCTACCAGTGCCATCAGGACTCATTCACCAGTCTTCTCTCTGTTTCTCTCCCTGAGTTTGAGTTGTGACTCTCTCTTCTCTATATGATCCCCTTTTTCTATTTCTTGTAGTTTTTTTTTTTTTAATGAGTATTGGAAAATAAGTAAGATTTTTATAAGATTTTAATAAGATTTAAACACTTTGAAAGAACATTATAAGCCTGTGTCCACATGAATTATTTGGAATTAGGTGCTTATTTCAAGAATGAACATATGTACCTGGGATGACTGGCAATTGATATATATATATATAAATTCTTCCATTTATGAACTTCTGGACTCTTGTATTCTTTTAATCCTGCTTTTAATTTAGGTCATTTTGAGCTTCATTTATTACTATCACTATTATTATTTTAGTAGTAATACTATCTTATGTAGTGGTGGCAAAAGTATTCTACAAAATTCCAATTATATGGAAGAGTTTGCAAGTTATACATTCCCCTCCCATGACCACTACTATTCTCCAAGTTCACTGGGCTGGAAGCAAACACCATTAAGTATTTTGAGTATCTTTCAAATGTATTATAGGCTATTATGAACTCTGCTCAGTGTTGAATCACTTATCCCCACTGTGATGGTATCTGGAGACAGGACCTCTGAGAGCTACATAGGTTTAGATTATATCATGGAGATGGGAACCTCATTAAGGAATTATTGTCCTCATAAGGAAAGGAAGTAAGGGCTTCCCTGTTGGTAAAGAACCTGCCTGCCCTGTGGGAGACCTGGGTGCAATCCCTGGGTTTGGAAGATCCCCTGGAGAAGGGAAAGTCTAACCTCTCTAGTATTCTGGCCTGGAGAATTCCATGAACTATATAGTCCATGGGGTTGCAAAGAGTCGGACATGACTGAGTGACTTTCACTTTCACTTCACTTTCATAAGGAAAGGAAGAAACCTGAGCTGTCTCTTTTATTTTTTCATAAAGATCAGCATACCATGTATATGTTATCCTGCTCCTTGCTTTTACCTTTATTTACAGTGAAGGTCAAAAATATTTCTTATTATTTGATAAGATACTGCCTTAATTTTTTTAAAAGACCTTTGTGTCTCATTGCACAGGTAAATAATAATTAAGAAAAACCATTTATCAACTTGCCCTTCAATCTTTACCAATGGTGTTACTATTACCAACTTTAAAATTAATACTATGTACTTAAGTGTATTTCTTCACATATCTGACTGTATCTCTTGGATAATAGATAAGTTGAAATGTTATGATCAAAAGCAATCAATTTAAATAGATGGATATTATCTGATTTCTTTTGATAGAATTCTCATGAGGAAATACATTTTCTCAAAGCCTCACCAGGAAAGTGTGTTATATTTTCTGACCATTACAAATAAGTGAAAAACATTTTTTACATTTATTTTACTTTGATATTAGAAATCTTTGTATATGTTTGAAGAGACATTTTACTTCCCTTTTCAGTTAATTGAGCTTACTGCCTTTTTCTTCTACCAAATGTCACTTTTTAATTATTTGTATTGTTTCTACTTTAAAGAAAATTTAATTAGTTTTAACCTAAATTTTAATTCATTTTTTTCCCATGACAAGTAGTGTACACATTTCCCCCTATTTTGATACTATTTTTTAAAATTTGTTGGTGGTGAGTTAGAAATTTCCTTTGCAGAATATTGTGTATTTATATAGCAGGTATATTTATTCTTATTTTGTAATACTTTTGGGAATTTTTAATAAAATAATCCTTTCTGATTCTGAATGTATTTTTAAAGACAATCGCATATGTATTCTATCCTTTCTAATGTTACCATTCAATAGCATTCATTTAGATACTGATCCAAATGCAACTTATTTGGATGCAAGAGATAAAAAGTGCTTTATTGTTTTATCTTTATTATTCTTGATTAGTTAATTTTGCTACAAATCATTTATTATACAAATCACCTCACCTCTACTGATCTGAAGTCATATATTTTCATGTGAAATCTGTTTATATTTTCAGAAGTTTTATGTTCTTGCAGCAACTTTTATCACTTATATTACAAATGTAAATATATAATTTATAGTATACTATCATATCTTTTACATCTAGTGTCCATCACTGTCTTCTTCTTCTCATTATGATCATTACTATTTCTTCTCATCATTCATAGTTTACCTGTGTTTCCACAAGATTTTTAGAATCAGCTTGTTATTTTCCCCAGCCACAGGTGCATATTTATTAGAAACAAATTAAATTCATACTTTAATATAGAATGATTTTTGATGTGTAAAATTTCATTTCTTGCTCACAGCAATATTTTATGTGCTTTGTACTTTGGCTACAAAATCACTGTTTGGTTTCTCCTTCAGCATTTTAATGATAACTGTTGTATCTTCAGTTATCTTGTCAGTATATTTTTGTTTTAAATTTACATGTTAAATATTTGGCAGCTCTTCTTTCTGATCTGAGTTGTACAAATGTTTACAAACATAAAATAAACTGTAAAAGTAAGAAATGTATTGTGTCCATACACAATGAGGTGCAAAATTGTATGTATTATTTTTTCATCCAAGCAAAAGTCACTGGTGTGCAACTTTACTTGGCTTTGATCTCTGTACATTTTTCTAAGGGAATTAATTAGAATCTCTTGGTTACTGATAGTGGACTAGTGTTTGGAATGACCTAAGGCCTTTGTTTAGTATCTTTGCAAAGTATTTTCAGACACATTATTAGAGTTCTTTATTTTCTGGCACTTATATATCCTTGGGCCTTCCTAGTTGCTCGGATGGTAAAGAATCTGCCTGCAATGCAGGAGACTAGGGTTCGATTCTTGGGTCAGAAAGATCCCCTGGAGAAGGAAATGGCAACCCACTGTAGTATTTATCCTTAAAACATATCTACATAGTTCTTTAAAAAATCTATGGATTCAACCTACTTCTATATGTTATACCCCTTTTTCCATCAGTTTTTTTAATACAGCAAAGCCTAAACACAATAAAGGAGGAAAATAAAGTAAAATATTACCTTAACAACCAGTAATGGAAAAAAATATTTATATTTTTCATCCATCAGTACATTCAAATAGAAGCGACACTCATCAGAATATTAGTTAAATTTCTATGATGCTTACTATATATACATATATATATACAGCAAAGTGTATTTTATTAATGGATTTATATATTTAAAATGCTCTTATGTAGAATGCATCTTTTCCTTGTATAATGCTGTGACATTTTTATTTAATTTTCCATTAAATAAATTATGTTAATATAAAACCAATCTAGCTGAAGTTTATTATATTCATGGATTAAGTAAGCTAACTAGTAAAGCTATAAGTTTCCAAAATGACAATGATGGCAGCCATCCCAAGATTACATGATAAGAAGAGTCAATGGATTGGTGGTTATGAATGACATGACTGAGAAATTTTGATGAAAAGGAATAACTCCAAATCGAGTTCTACTTGAAGTATTTCTGATATATACTTTTAGAATGGCATAAAATTTCAGTATCTGGAAACTGATAACTAGTAAAAATAACAGCATAACATGGCAGTTAACTGTATGGAATTTGTATCACCAGGGAAAATGGGGGAAATTTTAAGACATATTCAAAGCCAGAGCATATCCCTATAGAAATTTTTCACAAATTCTAACAAATTGGGGTAAACATATACACATAGCCCACATACACACAGGGAGAACAAAAATGCAGTCAGAGCCTTGGGTTTGTAATGAAGATGAGACACAGTTCCCAGAAAATTTCTCATCCTTCCACTACCATATCTCATAAAGTTAAACAAGGAAACAGTGGGTATCATGTCAAGGTGTCAGGGAAATGTATTACTTTACCAGTGAAATAAACAGGTTTCTGGTGAGTCAAGAGTCACCAACACAATATCAAAGCGACTTGCAGGACCCTACAAGCAGAGTGGAGTGAGTAATTACATATAAAGATGGGGGAATAATTACAGAGTTTGCAAAATGTAAAACTATATATATATATCAGTTCAGTTCAGTTCAGTAGCTCAGTCGTGTCCGACTCTTTGCGACCCCATGAATAGCAGCACACCAGGCCTCCCTGTCCATCACAAACTCCCGGAGTTTACTCAAACCCATGCCCATCGAGTTGGGGATGCCATCCAGCCATCTCATCCTCTGTCATCCCCTTCTCCTCCTGCCCCCAATCCCTCCAAGCATCAGGGTCTTTTCCAATGAGTCAACTCATCACATGAGGTGGCCAAAGTATTGGAATTTCAGCTTCAGCATCAGTCCTTCCAATGAACACCCAGGACTGATCTCCTTTAGGATGGACTGCTTGGATCTCCTTGTAGTCCAAGGGACTCTCAAGAGTCTTCTCCAACACCACAGTTCAAAAGCATCAAGTTGTCAGTGCTCAGCTTTCTTCACAGTCCAACTCTCACATCCATACAAGACCACTGGAAAAACCATAGCCCTGACTAGGTGGACCTTTGTTGGCAAAGTAATGTCTCTGCTTTTTAATATGCTATCTAGGTTGGTCATAACTTTCCTTACAAGGAGTGAGCGTCTTTTAATTTCATGGCTGCAATCACCATCTGCAGTGATTTTGGAGCCCCCCCAAATAAAGTCTGACACTGTTTCCCCATCTATTTGCCATGAAGTGATGGGACAAGATGCCTTGATCTTAGTTTTCTGAATGTTGAGCTTTAAGCCAACTTTTTCACTCTCCTCTTCCACTTTCATCAAGAGGCTCTTTAGTTCCTCTTCACTTTCTGTCATTAGGGTGGTGTTAACTGCATATCTGAGATTATTGATATTTCTCCTGGCCATCTTGATTCCAGCTTGTGATTCATCCAGACTGGTATTTCACATGATGTACTGTGCACAAAATCAAATAACCTTCTAGATCTCTTGCAAATTGAAGTTACAGCTCAGGACCAACTCTCTAAGGATCTGTCAAGGAGAACCAAGAGGCTGAAAACTAAAGAGAAAAAATAGCCAGAGATGGCAGAAATTATTTTGCTTTTAACATACATTAAGATATGCAAATAAAGCCAGCCATGATTTTTCTCTGCTTAACAATCTGTCTCATGCCCAGCTGTTCAACCATTCCAGGGATGACTTTGTGGTTATAAGAGATAATGTGAGCAAGGACAGCACATCACCTATATTTCTATCCTCTTAATGCTGTGACTCATGAATTTTCAAAAGCCATTTTGAAATATTTACTTTGATTTATAGCTCCAATAATTAATATTGCTCTTTAATAACTGGTCCTTGGATTGCCTCTGTATCAATTCTTAGTTGCTCAGTCATGTCCAACTCTTTGCGACTCTATGGACTGTAGCTCTCCAGGTTCTTCTACCCATGGGCTTCTCCAGGCAAGAATATTGGAGTGGGTTGTCATTTCCTTCTCCAGCAGATCTTCCCAACCCGGGGACTGAACCCAGTCTCCCGCATTGCAGGCTGATTCTTTCCCAGCTGAGCCACCATGGAAGCCCAAGAAAACTGGAGTGGGTAGCCTATCCCTTCTCCAGGGCGTCTTCCCGATCCAGGAATTGAGCTGGGGTCTCCTGCATTGCAGGTGGATTCTTTACCAGTTGAACTATCAGGGAAGACCCTAAAGTTATATCATTTTATGATATACAAGACTGAAAATTTTTGTTAGAGGTATTCCTAGGTATTGTGATCTTTCTATCTGTTGGTGGTTTATAAAAATGCAATGAACTTTTGCATGTATATCTTAGCTGTCTCTGGTGAACATAATTTTTGTTAATTTTAAAGTATGTATTTTTTAACTTTAAGATCTCCCCCTGAATTTGAGCAAACTCCTGGATATAGTGGAGAGCAGAGGAGTCTGGTGTGCTACAGGCTATGGGACCTCAAAGAGTCAGACATGACTTAACAGTGGTACAACAACAATCAATCTAATAACTTTCAAATAAGGAACATTTAATTTCTTTCTTTCCAATAGTTATTACTTTATTTATATATGTTTTAATTTTCATGCTCACTGCCATATATTTCCATATATGCCAGATAATAGCCAACTCCCTGGACACATCACCAGATTTAAAGAATATGAATTTCACATTTCACCTTCATAATTTATTTTTGCCATAGATTCTGATAACATAATCTGTCATCAAGGCTTTTTTTATTCTATTCCAAACTCATTAAGAGTTACTAGCTTGAAGTATTCTGAATATTATTTTCTTATTTTATGAAAAACATAATATTTTATCTCATACTGAAATTCATTGAAGGATTTCCTATCAGTGAAGAAAATTGTGTTTTTGAAATACTTAATTTGATGATTTGTTAACTTCTTTATCTGCCCAAGATTAGTCCACCTATGTTTAGGAGGTAGGATTGAATAATTCTGACTGGGATCAGAAGGCCGTGTCTTTAATCACACATCATATAACCTCTCTTTGACTCAGCAAATACACTAATATGTGTGTACCAGGAGATATTTGTCTGACATATAAATTATTGAAATTAATACAACTTTACATCAAGGGTACTAATTATAGTGAAAGCTTGTCATAAATGTATGTCATAATATTGGACCCATTAATAAAGACATACTGATACATATGTGTCCATGTCCACATCTAACTCTACACCTACCTACACTTACATCTTTATGTATGTATGTAAATATGTACATCATTTCATATGTGTGTATCTATCTATCTCTATATCAGCAAGGATATGACTCAGCACACAAGGATGTTACATGAGAAATAAATATGTGAATAACAACACTAATGGAAACCAAATCACTCGTGTATAAATATCATGTGTTTCATGTATGAATACATATGTGAATGCACATTGAAAAACAGAATCCTAATGTTTGCCCCTGGAGAACAGAGTAATGGTGTGAAACAGGGAAAGTTGACAAAAGGGCTATAATTTTATGTGTGCTTTTACTTTATATGCATATGTGTGTATAAATATATCAAAGGAGAAGATTAATGTCAGAATGAGTAAATGATGAGTGTGCAGGTATATTCACTGAAGGGTTAAAATTGTGTATTTTAAATATAGATATAAAATAAATAGAAAATTAAGAACATAAGCTTTTGATACAATTGCAATCTCATCTATCTGTCATTCTTTAATAACTTCCTAAATATAATTTTATCCTCAATGTCAGGAGAGGAAATGCTAATAGTTTAGACATCTTAAAAATCAGTGACACCAATTGTTTAATTGTCTCAAGTGAACTATGTGTAAATGATCAAAATTGTTCCTTGTTTCAGTTTAGTGCCTTTTATATTTCCTGGCTTCTTAGACAATAATTTCAACACTGAAAAATTTTAGTCATTGTAATCATTGTTTCTTCACTTACTCAACATATTCTCTTTCCTCATGGATATAATACAGATTTATTTTAGATTTTATTTAGACAATGTAACTTAAGGCTTTTAGGCTTGTTTTTAATGTGATGAAAAGAAAAAGAAATGTAAAAGTGCTTTCTCACATATGCAGTCATGCTATTTTGTACATTTTTATCTGATTCCTTTGGCAAAAACTAAAACAGCTGCCTAGAAGCCAGCTGGGTTGGTTCAGTCCATCTTTCCATAGTACAACACAGGAGAACTGTGAAAAATCTATAGCAAAAAGAATATAAGGAGGGGGTATTGCAGGTGACTTTCAGGATAAATGGCTGAGTCACTGAAACTGAAATAAATGATGAATTCTTTGCCTCACATCATTTCCATTTTAATCTGCCCGAATACAAATAAAACACTGAAATTGAATATGTTCTGGAGAATGTACATTTGGATATTTCACTTCTAGTCAGTTGAATTTAATTCTATTTATGATTTTAAAATTCCAACTGAAATATGAGGAGTGGTGATAATAGCCAAGTGGCCGCTAACTTGCTGATGAGGAACATTCTCACATTCTTCTGCTTCATTTGCAAACTCTGTAAAATGAGTTCTGTTCTCTGACAGGTCACTTGTCATTCTTTCCCATTTTATTAGAATGCAGAGCAGTCCAACTTTGCACCAGGAATAAGGCAGCTAGTTTGTTTTATGTTACCTCTTTGGATTTGGTATTTTATATGACAAGAATCTAATCTACATTTTAATATGTCACTATTTTAATGAAAAAGGGCTACCTCCAGAGCATTAATATAGCGGCAACTGGTAGTCTTCTGGCACTGGGCATAAGTGAGGAGATGAGAGATGTGAAATGAAATCATTATGTCACTACAGGTTGGTACTATGGTGTGCACTATTCATCTTCAGATTTAATTTTAATCAGCAAGACTGGAGCTTCATGAAATCACACTTTAGAGAGAGGTGAGCTCTTGTAATAACATCATATAATTCTTTTGTTCAATAAATGAGAATATTAAGATTTCTATTAAAAGTTATTAACCTCAAAGTCATTCACATAGCTACCCATAGAAATATATTATAATGAGCAACATATTTTTAGTTTATAACATCTACATTGGGCTTCCCAGGTAGTGCTAGTGGTAAAGAAGATTCTTGACAATGCAGATGACATTCGATCCTTGGATTTGGAAGAGACCCTGGGAGTAGAAAGTGGCTACCCACTATAGTGTTCTTGCCTGAAGAACTCCATGGACAGAGGAGCCTGGCAGGCTACAGTCCCTGGAGCCACAAGGAGTCGGATACAGTTGAGTGACTAAGCAATGTCTCATCCTAAAGCTTGTGTTCTTCCCAGGTACTAGGTAAAATATCTACATTTTCATAGCAATATACTAACAATACATTAAATTTAATTGTGTAATGCATTAGTTTCCTTAGGCCTTGAGGAGAGACTCCTTTTTGATAGACTCTTTATATTATTCTCAATACAAATTTGAAAAGTAAAGTTTCCAGTTAAAACATAGGACACCCAGTTAAACTCAAATTTTAGTTGACTAATGATGCATTTAAGAGTAAGTATGTCCTGTATATTTTTGAGATAGTTCATGCAAAAAAGCATTAGCCATTTATCTAAAATTCACATTTAAATGAGTGTTTTTATTTTCATATTTGGCAACCCTAACTCCAAAGTACTGAATGGAACAAGCAAAGTAGAAAATCTCCTAATTCAAAGAGCAGTTTGCAGGTTTTTATTAAGTTGTATTTCTTTATGTATCATTCCTGCTAATCCTTTGTTGCCTTTTTTATCATGGTTGTATCCTGTATATTAACACTTTTCTTCCATTTGCATTAAGTTATAGTTAGATGAACACATTTTCAAATTTGAATGTAGTCAAATTTAATTAACCATTTCCTTTATACTTAATAATGCTTGTGTCTCATCCTTCCCTTTGTCAAAATAATTTAGTCATTTCTTTTATACTTAACAATGTTTGTGTCTCATCCTTCCTGTTATCAAAATATAAAGATTTCAGCATACTATTTATCAAAATTTTGAAATTTTAGTTTTTAAGATTGAAGTTATAATCTAGATGGCACTGATTTCTGTATAGAATGTGAAGTGAAACCTTATTTCTTATTTTATGCAAAATAATCTCTTTTTTTATTTTTCCAGCTCACCTGTATCCTGGAGTGACATGCTATTTCTCTCATAGACCATGGATCCATACAAGCACAGAGTGTATAATATGTCTGTGGAAAAAGTAGCCACTAAAACAGGTACAGGAAAAGTTCAGCTTCCCACAACTTAGGGTACATGCCTCTGAATATCTGATGAGAGATTTACTCCTCTGGGAGCAGTAAATTCCTCATCTTATCTCACAATAAAAAATATTTAATGAGATGCAGATTGAGAAGCTCATAAAAAATTCAGTCCTTTCAGAGGAGAGAAATCATAGTCTTCATCTTTCTTGTAAAACTAGGTTAAGAATATGGTACTTGTTGTATCCCTTAAAAAATAAGAAATTTGAATATGCTAAAAATAAATCTATAAATGTGAGGAGAAACTAGAGATCTCATAAAATGACCTAGAAGTAGCAGATGAGAGATTAAGCTGTCATGGTGAGTATGAGACATGATGGGAAAAATGATTGCTTACTTCTAAAACAAGCCCAGAAATAATGCACAGATATCTTGTTTTAAGTTTGTCTTTGGATTTAAGATAAATTTTATGCCTCCAAAGAAGTTGTGCACATTTAGATTCTTCCTGTTCAAGATTAAACAGAAATAAATCAAAAAGCATAAAAAAAGATGATGAACAGTCACTGGGCCATGAACTTAGCCTTTTATTTATTTCAACTGCCTCAGGATTGCTTTTAATTAGAGGTTAAAATTTAGGCAAAAAAAGGAAGAATGAAACATCAATCTTCATAAAAAGTCACTAAGAACACCAATGATATGCACAACAAAAAGAAAAAAAAAGATGAATTTCTCACAAAGCTTGAACTTTTATGCCTCACAAAATACCATTAATGAAGTGAAATCTACAAAATGGGAGAAAATTCAGGCAAATCATAAATCTGATTAAAAAAAGACTTGTATCTAAAATATATAAAAACACAATTCAAAAATAAAAAGTTAATATAGGGACTTTCACGGTGGTCTAATGGTTAAGAATACCCCTTCCAAGGCAGGGGACCCAGGTTTGATCCCTGGTTGGGGAACAAAGATCCCATATGAGGAGGGGCAACTAAACCCGTCTTCCACAACTCCCAAGGCCGTGTGCTCTGGAGTTCCCACACCACAGCCGGGGAGAAGCCCACTCACTGAAATGAGGATCTCTCTTGCTGCCACTGAGACCTGACCCAACTAAGCGACTCAAGTTAATATAATTTAATAATAGAAAAAAGATTCAAATAGATATTTCTCCAGGAAAGATATGCAAATAGCTAAAAAAAGCACCTGAAGAGATACTCAAATCATTAGTCATTAGACAAATACAAACAGAAGCAGAATGAGTATCTCTTCATACTCACTGAGGCTTCCCTGCTGACTCAGATGGTAAAGAATCTGCCTGCAGTGAGGGAAATGAGGGTCCAATCCCTGGGCTAGAAAGATCCCCTAGAGAAGGAATAGCTCTCCACTCCAGTATTCTTGCCTGGAGAAGTTCAAGCACAGAAGAACCTGATGCTACAGTCCATGGGGTCACAAAGAGTCATACACAACTGAGAGGCTAACGCTTTCACTTTTGAGGAGAGATACCAAAAAAAGACTCATGGTAAAAAGTGTTGGTAAGGATGTGGAGAAATTGGAACCTTTATATAGCGCCTATGGGAATGTAAAATAATAGAGTAAGAGACTTTGAACAGTCTGGCAGTTTCTCAAAGGCTTAAACATAGTTACCATACCACTCAAAAGAAATGAAAATATATCCGCATAACAGAGACCTGTACATGGATGTTCATGGCAGTGCTTTGCAAGGTAGCTAAAAAGTGAAAAACAAGTGCCCAACAACCAATTAATGGATAAATAAATAATGGTATATCCATATATTAGAATATTATTTGGCAATAAAGAGGAATAGAGAATGATTCATGCTACTCTGTGCTACAATATGAACTTTGAAGACAGTATACTAATCTAAAGAAACTAGTCACAAATGACTATATATATATATATGTATATGTACATATATATATAATTCCATTTATATGAAAGATTCACAATAGACAAATCTGTTGTGACAAATAAGATTAGTGGTTGGCTGAAAGGGGTGGGAAGGAGCTATGGAGTGACTGAAATAGGCATAGGGTCTTTTGGCAGAAGGTAGTGATGAAAATGTTTTAAAATTGATTCAGATGATATTGCACAATTCTATGAATATATGAAAAAAACACTAAATGGGTGAATTTTATAGTATATGAATTCCATCTCGGTTAATGGGTTACAAAAACACAGTAGGGTCACTATAAGCCTATCAACAGTGCCCAGGGGCTCAAGAGAGCCCAGAATCAGAGTCTCCAGGCTTATCTCTACTAACTGAGATTTTCAGATACACCCCATTTAGTTGCAACAGATAAGTGCAGACTGGAATAATGAAAACTTGGCCTATTATTTCAGGAAATGCTTCTGGTACAGAGAACGCATATTCAAATTCCCTTGCATGACGAGCTAGAGCATTGGGGCCCTACCTTGACTGGTGTGAGAATGGGCGAAGGCTGGTTTTTGATTGCTGTTGATAGGGGTAGACTAAGACATTTGCACAGGCAGTTGCCCCTGGAGAGGGAAATGGCAACCGACTTCGTATTCGTGCCTGGAAAATTCCATGGACCAAAGGAGCCTGGTAGGCTGCAGTACATGTGGTCACAAAGAATCAGACATACCTCAGTGGATGAGCATGCGTGCAAAGGTAGTTGTAGAAGTCCCAGTAGGGGATTATAGATAGAAAAATCCGCGGAATTTGGAAGAGAATTTGTAAGTAAATGACCACTCAGGAAAGCTATTGGAATATTACAGAAGGAATCAGGCTTGCTTAACTATAAGGTCATAAGTAAAAGCACTAGATATGCCCCAGGTCATTAACTCAAAGGGGGAAAAATAAAAAGAGGTTCTTTCATTTTGCTAGTGGAGTTCAGCAAGAAAATGATCCTTAGGACCACAGACAGGATTTTAGGGAAAGCGTGACGCTCCAAAGTGGGAGACCCTTGTTATATGGAAATCTAAGATGATTCAATATTTTAGGATGTGTTACCAGCCTTCTGCTGATTTGAATAAGTACTGTTGCAGTCTAAGTTTGATCTCATAGGCTCAAACACTCTCCTGCCTGATTCAAAGAAGGAGTTAGTGATGTAAGCCTGACATCTATATAAAGAATGGGGACAATTATGAAAATGTAGCCTACTTAATCCCTGGGACACAGCTCCCTCCCCTACCCACTTGCCTCCCTCACAAGCATCCTGTATTAATTGATTTACTGCTTGCCTACTGTTTTGCCTCTCACTGAATTCCTTCTGCACTAAGACACAAAGAACCTGAGCCTCAGGAAGTCCAGACACCAGGTGAGTGATTCTAATGCAAAAACCATGGGTTCAAGTTCAAATCTAGATTTTGGTTGGGTTAAAGACCCAACCAGAGATGAAAAGCTTCATTTTGATGAGGAAGATGTGGTCATCATTATCCAAGATTAAAAACAAAAATTCGCAATTAAAACAGCTCAGATAAAGACTCTAAGTGTGTCTTCAGTAAACAGTCACCAGATAAGATGTAGCTGGATTTCAGTCCAAAGGGGATGGCAAGTGTCAACTGGAAAAAATGTACGAACTGAAAGTTGAGAATTATATTTTTTTCAGTGGACAAAACTGAGCACTTATGCCTGGGACACAGCACTCAGATAGTTCTGAGAGAAAGCTCCAAAGAGGCAAGGGAAGAGTCAGGATATATAGCAGTTTTTGCAACAAAGACCAGATAGTCAGACATCAAAAGATCTCTTAATTAAAGAAAACCAGACATCTCAAGTTAATGAAAAAGGAGAGAAGGGGACATGGTACAGCCTTTAAAAGAATGACACAACATAAACTGATTAGAACCAAATAGGACCAAGACGGTGGATACGTAGACTTCCACTAGACTTTGAGCCTCCGTATACGTTCACTGTAACACATGAGCATGCTAAACAACACACCTGGACCATTTACTTCAGACTGGGACTTGAGCCCATGTGCTGGGACTCAAACCCAGTTGAAACCCATGGAATCTAGTTTCAGGACCTAATGAAGCTCAGGTTCTTGATGTCTCAAAGCAGGAAGAATTCAGTGAGAGACAACCAGATAACACCAAAAGTGATAGGTAAGAAGTGGATTTATTCAGATTCAGAGAGAAGCACATTCCGCAAAGTGTGGGCCATCACAGAGGGTGCGTGTGGCCACAAAATGTGATGTGGTTAGTTTCTATGGGCTAGGTAATTTCATATGATAATGAGTGGAAGGATTATTTCAACTATTTTTGGGAAGGGGTGGAGATTTCCAGGAATTGGGCCAAGGCACCCTCTTTGGTCTTTTGACAATGACTTGGAACCGTTCATGGCTCCTCTGGGTTTGTCTTTTAGCTTGCTGATTGAGGCTCAAGGCCTAATCAAAGTCAACTTGTCAGAGACATCTTGGGCCCATTTGATTCTAATTAGTTTATGTTTTGTCCTTGGGCTATGTCATTCTTTCAAAAGTTATGCCCTACCACTTTTCCTCTTGTTACACACCCACAGACACCATTACAGTTCCAAGATGATCATAAAGGTCAAAAAATGGGTAGTGGCCCAATTTCTGGAAATTCTCATTCCTTCCCCAAGATTTCTGGAATACTCATCTCACTCATTATCCTATGAAATTACCAATCCCTGTAACAACTGATGCAGGAAGCATGGGCTCAATCCCTGGGTCAGGAAGATACCCTGGAGAAGAAAACAGCAACTCACTTCAGTTTTCTTGCTTGGATAATCCCATGGACAGAGGAGCTTGGTGGACTACAGTCTATGGGGTTGCAAAGAGACATGATTCAGCATGAGCACACAAATAGATAAAAATGAGTGCTCACACACACATACACATTAAAAACTGAGAACCCCATACCCTGGTACTGCTCTCAACTCGTGAGTAGCCCCACACTCTGTCTGTAGAGCGTATTTCTTTCTAAATAAATACACTACCTACCTATCTCTTTGTCTCTCACTGAACTCTTTCTGTGATGAGACACCAAGAACCTGAGTTTCATTAAATCCTGAGACAGAGGAGATCTCAGTTAAATGATTGTGTGTTCGAGTCCCAGTCTGAGTTACATGGTTTCATGAAAGAATTTAGCACTTTTAGCCATACATAAGTATGGTCACCTGCTGCAAAGAACTGACTCATTGGAAAAGACTCTGATGCTGGGAAAGATTGAAGGCAGGAGAAGCGGGTGACCAAGGATGAGATGGTTGGATGGCATCACTAATTCAATGGACATGAATTTGAGCAAGCTCTGGGAGATGGTGAAGAACAGGGAAGTCTGGCATGCTGTAATCCAGGGTCACAGGGAGTTGAACATTACTGAGCGACTGAACAACAAATGTATGGGAAGATGCAAGTGTCTGGGTTCACAGAAATCCTCCCTTTGGTGTGCACCTCAGCTATCTGGGACCAGTCATCCTGAGTTCTCTTATCCTGAGTCTCCTCAGGGTACACTGCCTGGGAGAATGGGGGTTGGGACCAGTCATCCTGAGTTCTCTTATCCTCAGTCTCCTCAGGGTACACTGCCTGGGAGAATGGGGGTTGGGCATCCTGTTTCCATCCTGGGTTCCCTCAAGGCTCATTCTCCTCAGAGTGGGAGTGAGTTACAGCGGCTAATGGCTGTAACATTCTTTGCTTTCTGATACAGTGAGTGGCATTCTTATTCCACAGGAGGACAATCTGTACCAGAGATAGGAAATTTTAAACACAAGAAGAGTGGGTGGGATTCTTGCAGTCCTCTGCTTTAACTGGGATAAAATTGTTTAAAGTAGATATTCAAAAGTCCAAACTCCACAGAATACAACAAAGAATCCGAAAATCCATAGAAATTGTAGTGTTTGTATGCTAGTTGGTCCCAGATTGAGACAAAGAGTTAAGAAGATCTGCAAAGAAGACCAAAGCTACTCTGGAAGCCAGTGGGCCTTACCAGCAGTAACGAAGGAGCCCTGGCATCCTGGCATGTGCTGTCCCAGCCAGAGCTGTAAACCTCAGCTATGGGTTATTAGTCTGGGTGGAGAAACAGCAACAGTTCCATCATCAGGCAAAAGCATTTCCCAACCAGAGTCAGCAAAAATTTCCAGTTAACTTTGTTCTCTGAGATGTTTTTCCTCTGTTTGATATTTTGTTGTAATAAAGAACTCTTTACTGTAGCAAAATAGCCAGTTAGAATGCTAACTATGCTCCTCAAGCAACAATATTTCATTTCCTGAAGGCTTACTACTTGAAATGGGCTTATTCTGCGAGTGTAGCAGCAATTTTCATGACATCTGTAAGAATTCACACTGGTGGTGTCTGTTTATTGATTTATTCATTAAAAAAATAAGATTTAGGGTAAATTGTTTTATTTCTGATACATTCCACACAATATATAAAAAAAAAAAAAAACCAAAACTACTTTCTTTCTTAGTTGAAATGTTTATTGATGAATTAAATTATTGGTAGGATGGTTGTATAAACGGAAATGTTGTATTATTAATTTTCTTTTCTTTTTAGTTTACAGAATGAGTGGAGGAAAAGAAACAAAGACTGGAATTTTAAATGAACAAAAATGTATATTTGCATCTTTGGTATATCAAAGTTTATGAACATTTGTGAATCAGATCTTGAGTAGTAAAGTCTCTGCTTCTCTTTTCTTTTAATAGCAGCAAGGCAAATTTTCTCTTGTTATGTAAATTCCACTTTACATGTAAGTTTGATAAGGAATAAGGAAAGGAAATAAAAGGAAATAATAAGTAAATATTGAAACCTACCTTTCCTACAGCTTTATGTGTGTGTGTGTGCGCGCGCTCAGTTGTTCAGTCATGTCTGACTCTTTGTGACGCCATGTACTGTAGCCCTCCAGGTTCCTCTGTCCATGGAATTTTCCAGGCAAGAATACTGGAGCAGGTTACCATCTCCTGTTCCAGGGATCTGCCCTATCCAGGGATCAAACATAAGCCTTTTGAGTCTCCTGCATTGGCAGGGAGATTCTTTACCATTGTGCCACCTGAGAAGTCCTGCCTACAGCTTTAGAAACACTCATAAAAGTACCTGATGTCACTTTCTGCATTTCTTTCTCTCCGATTCTCCTTCTTACTTTACCTTAAACATGAGAAACCATATTGTTATGAAATTCAACTTGAATCGCTTTCTCACATACTATTACCATTCCATGACCTTACAAATGTTACAAAGATGCAGAAAAGCTTCTGCATCACTACAGAAAATTTTATGATTATTTTCTAAACATAATTACAAGCATTTTAGAGCCTGGTTAATCACATTATTGATGAATAAGTTGGCTATTTCATTTGTACTCATAGAATAGATAAGCAGTGCATTCATAAAGCTCCAATGAAAGTGATCATTTAACATTTTAAGGAGGCTACTCAAACTAAACAGCTTCAATAAACAATATTTATTGACAGTGAATGTGAAATAGCCTGCCATTTTGTTTTTCAGAATATGTAGTCAATATCCACAATATAGATTTAGCAGAGGGTTTTTCAATTTTCTTTATGAATCAACAATTTATCATTTTGAATTTCCATATCAGTATCATTCCATTCATATCCTGGAATACAAATGTCAAGAGAAAAATATTGTAAAACTCTAAAATAATTTCCCTGAGGGAATGAATTGCTTCTTTATTCAGAAAGCAAGACAAAATAAATGAGTAAAACCCCACAATTCTTTAGTGAGGCTCCTTTGAGCATGATGTAATTGGGAAAGATACAAACCAAGAAAAGTCATTACTTTGTTAAAACAGTGATAGAAAATACAGAGTTGTCTGTGATACCAATTGTAAGGAGGCAGGAGGAAACATCTAGAAAGTGAAGGATCAAATAAAATAAATGAAAAAAAATTTTTTAAGTAGAAAGAGAATGATCAAAAGAAGGTTGACCAAAAACAGTACAGCAGTTTGGGATTTACAACTGCAATAGGCAGGAAGCAATGACTGTGAAAAATAGCCAATGAATTTCTAGAATGGTGCATTATATCACACTCTGCTAATTCAAAATGTTCACTAAATGAACTTTACGTGCAAGATCAAGTGATACAAGAATGTGCAGGCAGGGTGTGTGATGGCAATTCAGTGCCCATGGACCCTGCTATTGGATAGATCTTTAAAATAAATTCTTGAATCCTGTCCCTTCCTGATGCCTTCGTATTCAAGGTATGGTTCAAGAATGAATCCAGCAGGATAGAGAAGAAATTATGACCAATCTTTCTTGATCACCTGATTCATTTCAAAAGATTCTATTTTATATTATGAATGGGCTTCCTAAGTGGATCTAATGGTGAAGAATCTGCCTGCCAATTCAGGAGACATAAGAGATGTGAGTTCTAGCCTTGAGTCGGGGAGATCTCCTGGAGGAGCACATGGCAACTCACTCTAGTATTCTTGCCTGGAGAATTCCATGGACAGAGGAACTTGGTGATCTACAGTCTATAGCATCACAAAGAGTTGGACATGAGTGAAGTGACTTAGCATGCATGCATATTATATAAAATAAATTATTATATTTTTCATAGATTAGCCAACATTAGTATTCTAGTAATTGGTGACACATTAAACCTATAATAAAATGAGGCTCTTAGCAGTACTCCCTGAACCCAAGATGAATTTCAGTCAATTTAAAACAAATTTCTAAATCAGTACATGTTTCCTTTAATCCCTGACCCTCATTTTCAATAACATACACATTTATAATTTATTGTCATTAAGGAGGATAGCTGTGTCATGGGTAAACTATGCTTCATGACTATATGACAAGTCTCGCATATGAGAGCTAAATGGAGCCAGTACTTAGGTAGACCAGTCTGGTTTGCCATGGTTTTTTGTGAAGTTAGTTAAAGTCTTATGAGCGGAAGTTTCCACTTGATTAAACAATCTATTTCCATTTCACAATGGAATTTCCTGGATCCCACCACAACTTGGGAAAGACTGATGTTATTGCAAGATATACATTTTGAGTCAATAGGCAAATGCACCTTTTGTCGAGATAGTCTATTTGTATCAAGGGTCAGTAATATTTTAGAAATGGTGGCCAATTGCATATTTGTAGAATTTAGTACCTTCCAAAAGTCTCTATCCAAATTCCAGAGACTGAAAATTACTAGCAGAATCTTATTAACAAATGTTTCACACTTGGTATTAAGACACCTGTTACTTCATAGCACCTGAAGGACAAAACAGGATTGCTTTCTGGCTGCTTAAACTGTGTTCAAACCTTCTTATTGCAGACAATTTCACTTAAGTTTGCCAAATGCTAATAATTTTGTGTAGACACTATAATATTATTCCCAGGTATAGAATATGCTTCTTTCAAAATCTCAAAAGCCCAATTATCTATTGGGTCACCTTATCTGAATTTAGTGGTGATAAAGCCAGCTCTTTTTCCCTTAACATGATTGATAATGCTAAAATCAAGAAAGTCACTAAAGTAACAGAGCAAGGATTTTATCCTTTTAACCTTTGATGAGCTAATTGGATAGGAAAAAATATCTAAATGTAACATTGCTAAAGACAACAGGAAA
This sequence comes from Odocoileus virginianus, assembly GCF_023699985.2. Taxonomy (NCBI): domain Eukaryota; kingdom Metazoa; phylum Chordata; class Mammalia; order Artiodactyla; family Cervidae; genus Odocoileus; species Odocoileus virginianus. Next base: position 16,532,434 of record NC_069687.1, on the reverse strand, counting down.
GAGATACATTTAGAAGATTTAGTTGTCCATTCTTCATGTTTCCTTTCTATGAAGTTCATTTCATTAGTCAGAGACTTCTGAACTTTATTTCCACAGAAAATTGACTCACTTATTTGATTAGAAAATTGTAGAAGAATGAACTGTGTACTTCAGGTGCAATGAGTTCAACAAATAAGGAGACTATTGGAACACATTAGGCAGTAATAATTCTTTTCATCTCTTCTCATAATTATGTAAAAGTGAATAATAATTATTGTAATTAATATAATTATTCTCTTAATGTAGTTACAATAGTAATCTTTTTAAAATGAGATAAATCAGATAGGTATAATCAGCTAAAATTTCATTCAGAATTATGACTATAATAGGAAAAATTGGGAACAAGTTATTCATTCAAGGGATATTTTCAAAACTCTACTGTTTACTATATACTAGTTTTGTTCACTGGGAATACAACTCTATTGCTGTAATGGAGATAACTTCTGGAAGTAGTACACAGTAAAGAAAAGAAACTTAATCAAAAATAGTTTCTCTAAGATAGGAGGTAAATTACAGGGTTAAGACATTAAAACAAAGATCAAGTATATAGGGAAGATTAGCCGTATTATGGGAGTTAGGAGGGAAGTGACACATAGAAGGAATATTAAGGAAAAGATATTTTTCTTATGTAAGGAATAGGCTGGAAGCCCATGTAGCCACAGCATGATGAATAGAAGGAAGGTGATAGAAGCCATGTATGTCCCTGAGGTTTCTGAGTCAACAGTAAAATGAATCTATGGGTCCAAATCAGCATTTATTAAATCACTTACATTCTTCATATTTTGTAATGTATTGGTGAGCACTGATTAAACCAGAATAACTAATTCCAAATCAAAGTTGGTTTTGACGGGATTGGTTGTTTATTTTTAACTATCTAGAGTGTAGTTTATTCTGCAATCTTCTTCTGGCTATTTTATTTTAAACCTCTTCAAATCAGGTGCTGAAATACTGTGTAGAGCAGACTCTTTATTATGTTAAACTGTGAAATGATCACTAGGAACTGAGTAGTATGTTTTGAAGACTTTGACACAGCTCTCTTAGCCTATCTCTTAGTCAACTGAATAATTCTAGCCATCCATTCTCTTTGAAAAACACTTATATGGGATTACAGTTATCTTTTGAGACCCTGATTTTAATTGCATCAGTATTCACAATAACCAAGGAATGAAAATAACCTGTGTCTATCAGTGTATAAATGGATTAGAAAAAGTGTGGTGTATATATGCAGTGTAATATTATTTTACCTAAAGAAGAAGGAAATCCTGTCATATGCAAAACATAGATAAACCTGGAGGACATCATGCACAAATGAAATAAACCAGTCACAGAAAGACAATGCTTCATTATCCCATTTATGTGGACTACCTAAATTAGTCAAATTCATGGGACCAGGGTGCAGAATGATGGTTACCAGGAGCTGGGGATAAAGGTTGTGTGTGCTGCATGCATGCTAAGTTGCTTCGGTGGTGTCAGATTCTTTGTGATCCCATAAACTGTATCCCACTACACTCTGTCCATGGGATTCTCCAGGCATGAATACTGGAGGGGGTTGCCTTGCCCTCCTCCAGAGGATCTTCCCAACCCAGGGATTTAAGCCACATCTTTTGTGTTACAGATGGGTTCTTTACCATAGTGATAAGTGTTAATAGGGAACTAGTATTCAATGGGTATAAAGTTACACTTATGTAAAATGGATAAGTTCTAGAGATATGTTGTACAACATTGTGCCTATAGTTAATAACTGTATTATTCACTGAAAACTTGGTTAAAATTTAGATCTTACTAAAAGAAACATAGAAAGGAAGAAAGAAGGGAAGGAAGAAAGAAAGAAGGAAGGAAAGAAAAACAATCATAAATACCTATGTAACAATGGACACTTGTGGCTTGTAGACTGCTTTCTACAGCTATCTGCATATTTTTCTTTCACCACTTGAGTAGTTCGATCAAAAGAGGTCAGTGGTGTTGGTTTCACAACTATTCATGTCAATTGTTTGTTTTATTATAATCATTTGTTTTACAGTCTATTCCAGAGAAAATGCTTTGACTTCATATCAAATTGCTACTGAATAAATGTACATGTAAGTGTTTAAAAAAAAAAATGTTTAAAGTGTTGACAAATAGTCAGCCAGTTATTTCTCTAGGAAAAAAGGGGGGTCAGGGATCAGCAGAAAATTGAAAATTTTTTTTCTATTTTTTTTCCATTTATTTTTATTAGTTGGAGGCTAATTACTTTACATCATAAATTTTAATTCAGGTTTGGGTCCATGAAAAGAAAGAGGAACACTTTTACAGAGGTGAAAAGAAAATTAGGAGGACTATAGTAAACAAAAAAATCCATGATTTTTCATCATCTAAATCCTTGCCAGGAAAAAAAAGAGTCTTTCTTCTTCCTGTTGGCCTCTGTTAACATTGTAAGTGAATGAGAGTTCCCTTTTCAAGTTTCCTAACCATATTTAATTAAGGCTTCTGTTTATCTTTTTTTTTTTTTTTTTTGCATTTTCCTCTTTTGATCAAGATACTTCTCTAAATGTAGTGATGGTCAAGTCAAGTTTTCCTGTAAAGTATATTAACATCCATGAAATGGAGTAAGTTATATAAAATCCACTTGCCAGACTGAATGATCCATTAGGCAGTTTAACAAGTCGAGGAGCAGTGCAAGCAGGCTTCCCTGGCTTGTACTTTGGATAAATGAGAAAATAAGGTAAATACTTTTTCTGGCTTTATTAGTTTCCCCACCAATATAGATGAAGGAAGGGTATTATTTTGTCAGTAGACCAATGATTTCAAGCATGCGCTATGATAAAGAGTGGGAATTTTAGACTCTAGTAGGACTGGGTTATTATTTGGTCCTAACCACAGCTTTTTCTTTTCATTAAATCAACATTTGTTTAATTTTCCATCTTTTTTATTAATTTCCTGAAGTCAAATGTTGGGCTTATCTTGCCAGCTTTTCTAATCATTTGGGGAAATAATATTTTGGTCCAAGACAGATATTTGACTCTTACTGGCTCCTTTAAGGGAAGCACTGCTTGTGAAGTGTCAGCAAGGTGATTTCTCTTTACTTCCAGAGAATCAAGTTTAGAATGCCCCAGAATCTTAATAATAGCTAAAGCATAAAGTAGTAATAGCATTGTATCCAATAAGTTGTAAACATGGGGGTCATGTTTAATTTCTTCTGAAAACTACATTGCTTCCACAGCATTCCAAAATAATGAACTATCTGAAAGTATGTCTGTGTGCTCAGTTGCATTTGACTCTTTCTGACCCCATGGGCTGTAGCCAACCAGGCTCCTTTGTCCATGAGATTTCCCAGGCAAAATTACTGGAGTGGGTTGCCCTTTTCTTCTCCAGGGGATCTTCCAGAACCAAGGATTGAACCTGATTCTCTTACACTGCATCACTATTGGTAGTTTTGTCCTTTGAAAAAGTCAAGCCCATGGAAAAGCATGTAATTTTTCCTGTCGCACTGCAGTAGTCATAAATAAAGGTCTTGCCTTAGCAACATCAAATGGAGTTAAAATAGCTTCAAGTCAAATGAAAAATCCCTCAGTCATGTCCGACTCTTTGCGACCCCATGGACTATAGAGTCCATGTAATTCTCCAGGCCAGAGTACTGGAGTGCTAGCCTTTCCCTTCTCCAGGGGATCTTCCCAAACCATGGATCAAACCCAGTCTCCTACATTGCAGGCAGATTCTTTACCAGCTGAGCCACAAAGGAAGCCCTAAGATAGCTTACCTCACACAATATTTATTATTGGTATCTTTTCAATAGAAGCCATCAGATGTTAACATTACCCAAAGAGGTTTCCTTTAGATTATGAGAAGTCAGGAGGTGATCTGGCAGCATTAATCACTTATCAGGAACTTCGTGGATGACTAACAAAAATTAAATGAGAAATCCATGATAAGAATTTAGGAGAGCTTCTATGACATGAGGTGAAAAATTGGTAAAAAGTGAGCCCACACTGATTTTCTCAGTTTGTTCAGTTGCTTAGTGGTGCCCAACTCTTTGCAATCCCATGGACAGCAGCATGCCAGGTTTCCATGTCCATTACCAACTCCTAGAGCTTGCTCAAACTCATTTCCATCAAGTTGGTGATGCCATCCAACCATCTCATTCTCTGTCATCCCCTTCTTCTCCTGCTTGAATGTTTCCCAGCATCAGGGTCTTTTCCAATGAGTCAATTCTTTGCATCAGGTGGCCAAAGTATTGGAGCTGGTCTTAACCAAAAGGGCAATGACAACAATGACTCTAAGACAGGATAGTGTCCTCAGGTCACAGAACCAAGTTGCTGGTTATAATACTCTATGGGTCAGTGGCGGTCTCTGTGTGATACCCTAAGAGCATGTCCTTCCTTTTTATGTGTCTGTGTCTGTGTGCTCAGCTGTGTCCGACTCTTTGTGACCCAATGAACTGTAGCCCACCAGTCTCCTCTGCCCTCCTCTGGATTTTCCAGGCAAGAATACTGGAGTGGGTTGCCATTTATATACAGAAAGTTTAAAGGGAATCTGATCATTGGAATTCCCAAGGCCAGGTGGGTTCCTCAAACACTACTGAAGGCCTAAAAATATATGTTGTCTGGTTCTTTGCAGAGAACTGTGAAAAGTGAAAGTGAAAGTTGCTTAGTTGTGCCCAACTGTTTGTGACCCCAGGGACGCTACAGTCCATGAAATTCTCCAGGCTAGAATACTGGAGTGGGAAGCCTTTCCCTTCTCCAGGGAATTTTCCCAACCCAGGGATCGAACCCAGGTCTCCTGCATTGCAAGCTGATTCTTTACCAGCTGAGCCACAAGAGAAGCCCAAGAATACTGGAGTGGGGAGCCTATCCCTTCTCCAACAGATCTTCCTGACCGAGGATCAAACCAAGGTCTCCTGCCTTGCCTAGAACTGTATTGGATTGTTAGTCAGTAAAACATTCATGCTTGGAGAATTCCAAGACAGAGGAGCCTGGCCAGCTACAGTCCATGGGTCACAAAGACTCAGACGTGACTGAGTGACTGTCACTCACTCACTCAGTAAAACATATAGAGATTTGTTCTTAAGAGAGAAATGTGGAAACCGATTTTGGCAATGGCCAACTAATGCAAGAAAACCTTGCAATTGGTGCTTACTTTTGGGTTTGTAAAACTTAGGACACTATGAATCTTTGTCTGGATCTACGTATAATCCTTGTGCTGATTATCAGATTCACTAAATACTGAACCTGAATTTGGGCAACTGTGATTTTTCTTTGGCAAATGTATGTTCTTATAAGGTTAAAGTTTTTGAAAGTGTATACTAGCTTTCTCTGAAAAGACTTGATAAAGAGAGCAAAAAAGCAAATCATCCACATACTGTAACAGAGTAAAAATTTAGCCAAAGATTTTTCAGTCATTGACTTGAAGGATGTTTTCTAGAATTAAGCCTCTACTAAATAATCCTGTGCCTATGACTTTAAGACAATTGAGGATTCTTGGGCATTACAGGTTACTGCTGCATTTGGGTTGCAGGTTATGGGTAACTTGCATGGCCTTTATGTAAACTTCTAACTGAAACTCAACAGGCCAGGACTGATAAATTTATTTGGTCTCCAGAGACTCAAAAGATTTTTAAAACTCTTCAAACTGCTGTCTTAAAAGTTCCTGCTTTAAGCTTGTCCACAGGGTCAGAGTTTAATCTGTTTGTTACTGATAGAAAAGGTATGGCCATGGGAGTGAGGACACAACCCCAAAGGCCTCACCAACAACCTGTAGCTTCTATTGCTTTGCTAGAGCCTAAAGCTCTTAAGTTCACTAATGGGTGAAATCTTACTGTACTGGCTTCTCGTGATGTAAGTGGGATCTTAAACTCTAAAGTTAATATTTGGATAATAGACAGTTGGCTTCTTAAATACCAATCACTCTTACGGGAAGGACCAATAACTAAACTTAGAGTGTGTGGAAACTTAAACCCTGCCACTTTCCTTCCTGAGAAGGAAAATGAGCGTTAGAATTAACTAGGTGACTCAACTTTCCGCTTTTCAATCTCATCAGTTGAAGGCTTCCCATGGGGGGCTTCTCTGCTTCAAAAAAAGGACATTCTTCAACTCTGCAAATGCCTTCACCAGCAACAATCATATGTGATGCCTCTTCTTTATCTGATGACATCTAACAATCCTAAAAAGGACTGGTATAACTATGGACATAATGAAACTTTTAATTTTTATTATGTTTTGACTTGGTTTAATGAATATCTGCAACTGTATAATGGGGTTTGTTTCTAACCATCTGAAAGCTTGTAGGTTAAAAATGATTGTTCAAGCTCCTATGAGTGCTACAAATTCCTCCAACTATTACTTGGGGCCCCTGGATCAGAGACCCTCAATATGAGTGTTAGGAGAATATGCTGCCTCAACAGTTTAGGGACAACACACTTCCCCACCAGAAAGTAGCTACAGAAGGAGAGTGATGTCCCTTTTCCCTCCGCAGCCATGTTCTCCTAAAAGAAAAAGGGGGGAATGAGAGGATTAATTCTTAGGTAGATTGATAAGGAGTCTGGCGCTCTGAAGGAGAAAGGGGTCTGGGGCTCTCAAGGAGGAGAAAAGAACAAACTTTATTTTTTTCCCTACATTCCTTAGTCTCAGTCACATAGGATGTTATTTTTTTTTAGTCCCAGAGCTGATGGTTACACAACAAAACAACTTAACTTAATCTCAGTACTACAGTTTATATAACAATGATATATCTTGCTCAAAGATATGTTTCTCCTTTTTAACAAGAAAGTTCTGACTAATCTTGTTATCTTAAGACCTATATTGTGGGAATGGGTCTGGTAAGACCTTTCTGTTGTTAGTTATAATTTTTTTAATTTAAGGTATGCTGGGGGAGTGGGTCTGATAAAAGTATATAAGGCCTTTCTAAGACTGGCAAGGGGGGTATTCTCTGTTCCCTTGTTGATGTCTGTATCAAAATCCTTCTCTGTCCTTTTTCACTTTAAAATAAAACTCTGCTACATAGAAGTTCTTAAGTGATCAAGCCTTGTCCCTGATCCCAAAGACAAATCTTTGGAGATCACAGATCTGACATCGTTCACCATAAGCTACCAAAACCCTAGGAAATATCATCTAGATTGTCCGTCAAAATGTAAGAAATAAGGATTCTCAGTAAAATCTGAAACATTACTGTTCAGTGGTAAATTGTTTTTCTTCCCAAGTAAAGGCTAGCATTATCAACTAGATTACAAAATAATCCACTGCAAAATTCAATGGCAATAAAAAATTTACTTCTGGTGGGAATGGCTGTTTATAACATATGAAAGACAGAAAATAACAGGGTGTCAAGGAATAATACTGTTATTTATTGCTCCAAGGTCCTGGATAAAGTAGGAGTATTACGGGAATAGTACAAGGGATAATGAAACCTTGAGCCTTAAAATCTTCTCTTGTGGGCTTTGGGGACTCTCAGGTGGCTCAGTGGTAAAGAATCTGCCTGCCAATGCAGGGGACGCAGGAGACATGGGTATGATACCGGGGTTGAGAAGATCCTTTGGAGGAGGAAACAACAACCCATTCCATTATTCTTGCCTAGAGAATCCAATGAACAGAGGAGCCTAGTAGTCTACAGTCTACAGGGCTGCAAAGAGTCAGACAAGACTGAAGTGGCTAAGCACACGTGCTCTCCAATGCAGGAGACACAAGGGACGTGGTCTCGATCTCTGGATTGGGAAGATAGCCTTAATGACTAAACAACTGCAACATTACATGCTTTATGCTTTGAAGGCCTTCTTTTCTCAGCTCAGTTCAGTTCAGTCGCTGAGTCGTGTCTGACTCTTTGTGACCCCATGAACTGCAGCATGCCAGGTCTCCCTGTCCATCACCACCTGCTGGAGTCCACCCAAACCCATGTCCATTGAGTTGGTAGTGCCATCCATCCATCTCATCTTCTGTCATCCCCTTCTCCTCCTGCCCCCAATCTTTTCCAGCATCAGGGTCCTTTCAAATGAGTCAGCTCTTCATATCAGGTAGCCAAAGTATTAGAGTTTCAGCTTCAACATCAGTCCTTCCAATGAACACCCAGGACTGATCTCCTTTAGGATGGACTGGTTTTTTTTGCAGTCCAAGGGACTCTCGAGTCTTCTCCAACACCACATTTCAAAAGCATCAATTCTTCAGCACTCAGCTTTCTCTATAGCCCAACTCTCACATCCATACATGACTACTGGAAAAACCATAGCCTTGACTAGACGGACCTTTGTTGACAAAGTAATGTCTCTGCTTTTTAATATGCTCTCTAGGTTGGTCATGTCTTTCCTTCCAAGGAGTAAGCGTCTTTTAATTTCATGCCTGCAATCACCATCGACAGTGATTTTGGAGCCCGAAAAATAAAGTCAGCCACTATTTCCACTGTTTCCCCATCTATTTGCCATAAAGTGTTGGGACCGGATTCCATGATCTTAGTTTTCTGAATGTTGAGCTTTAAGCCAACTTTTTCACTTTCATCTTTCACTTCCATCAAGAGGCTCTTTAGTTCCTCTTCACTTTCTGTGGTAAGGGTGGTGTCATCTGCATATCTGAGGTTATTGTTATTTCTCCTGGCAATCTTGATTTCAGCTTGTGCATCCTCCAGGATATTTATTAATTCTAGAAAGAAATTTTGAGGAATGTTTGACTTGATAAAACATGTGCTGGGCTTCCCAGGTGGTGCTAGTGGTAAAGAACCTGCCTACCATGAAGCAGACATAAGAGATGAGGGTGCGATGCCTGGGTTGGGAAGATCCCCTGGAAGATGTCATGGCAATCCACTCCAATATTCTTGCCTGGAGAATCCTATGGACAGAGGAATCTGGTGGACTACAGCTTATAGGGTTGCAATGAGTCAGACACAACTGAGGCGACTTAGCACACACATTCAGGCAGGAGCTGTGCTCTGAATTTTGACAATGTCACTTAATGATTTTGCCCATAACGAGGACAGTAACTTTTTCAATAGGGACAAATGGTCAGTGTTTTCAGAATCAAGTCTGGTAACATCAGAGATGGAACAGATGGCTAAAAGTTTTCAAGATTCATTTAATTAATCTGGTTGTCTGCTTTGATAACTGTTGTCAAATTCTAGAATTATTTCTCTCTTTTGAAATGAAGAAATTCCAACACATACTTTTCTAAGAAGTCTTGACCTAATAACTAGATAGTGGCAGAAAAACTACATAGAAAACATGTGTATCTCTCAAAGGGCATAAACAAAAAGGAGATAGGTTCAGAGAGAAGATACTCTTGAGGGTCATTATTGACCCCCACTATTTGAACTGTTTTAGTACTCTGAAACAGTTTAGTACTCTTCCACATGCAAGAAGCATGTGTAGAGTAGTGAAGTTGAACACCAAAAGTGTGGTTCCCATGTCAGTTAGGCATGGGAGAGATTCATCCTCAATCTAGTGAAATGTTTGCTCAAATCAGTTTAGAAGGAGAATTGGAAGATTTCCTGTAGTTCTGCAGAGCTTTGTCATTGTGAGTTAGGAAGATATTGGAAAGGGTGATTAAAGGGCTAAATGCACCAGAAACACTTAATTTGTAGCAATCACTTTTCTAACAACCTGGCTGTTTATAATAATAACAGAAACTAGGAATGTTTTGGTTTTGTTTAGGAGCCTTTAATTACTGAAGCTGAAAATTAAGAATTTCTGGTCTTCCTTTTAGGGGACTCATCCTGTGTGAGACAAAGCTGGTTTGTCAGAATAACTCACTTTGGAATGTACATTGTTTCCCATCCCATTCTGGTGCTTTTTAGTAGAAGGAAAAGGATCTTCAGCCTTTCAGTAAACAAATTCAAAGCTTCTCAGGTGGAATCAATGTCTGAAGAAAGACTAAAATGTTCTTTAAAAACAGTCTGAAGTCAACTGTATCAGTCATGAATGGGTTTCTCATATTTTTTTTTTTAGTTCAAGCCTGATTATTTCTGGTCAACCAGTTTTAGAAAAGCCCCAGAAATTGCTCAGTGAAGTCACCTAATGATTACCCAAGCCTGATCATATAATAACTTAGTGGACTTGTCCCTCAGCTGTAATTCTAGAAACACTTCATTATTTCCCAATTAGCTGTTTTCATCCAACACTGAACCTAATCTTCACCAACAAGCTTGTGAACTAGCTGGTATCAGGGAAATCAGGCTAGTAAGTTTGAATGACTCCTCAGCAAATTTGTGAGGATCATGTTACTTTGGAAAAATCTCTGGCTATGGTTCACAACTCAGCTTCATTTTTAGCTTTGGACCACATAGAAAAGCCTCAAAATTTCAATTGTAATAAGCTTTCCATTTATTTCTGGACACTTAGGTTTACTGTAGTCCAGTTAAATCTTTTTTTTTTTTAATTTAGTTGAGAATTTAAAAAATAATCCATAATGGTCACTTATATTTTACATTGCCTTAGGTCAGATGAGTCCATATTGTTAGAAATGTGCATGAGGCAGAATTAGAGTTTTTAAACAGAAAATTGATCAGAGATCTTGTGTGTGGAGGGAAGCGACTTCAAAAATTTTGGTAACTAGGGATCCCATTTCTCAGAGAAGTTTCCTTAGAATAAAAGAATAATTTTCAAGCAACTTGCATCCCAAACTTAAAAGAGTTTAAATATCTCAAACAGTTTGCTACTATACTAGCCTGTAAGTCTAATACCAGCCAGTTCCAAGGAAACGGCTTGGTCTGAAAGGAGATGACTAAAGGCTTTTCAGCCAGTTTCAAGAGTACAGCACCTATTCCAAAGGAATGGACCAGCTGCTGAAAAATATCACCTTTTCAGTGAAACAAGCCATGTTCCCAAAGAAGTGGTCCAAAGATTTCTCAGCCATTTTCAGGTAGTACAGGCTGATCTCAAAATCAGACCAAGTGCCAAATGAGAACTCACACACAGGACAAGGTTGAAAAGACAAAATCTTTAAGCAGATCCTGAAAGAACTGAAAGAAGCCTGAAGAACTTCAATTGCAAAGAGAGAGTAAGCTGAAATCCAGGAGAGAGACATACCTTCAAACTCATGGGTCAGTGTGAAAAGCAATGGGTTCAGTAGGTTCAACTATACTTATTGTACCTGTTTCTTTACAAGCTCTGGAGCCTTTGAGCATCTTCTATGATCATTGTATGGGCAAACAAAATGTTGATTTAAAACAGATAGACTACAAATTATTTCTCCAGCAAAAGAACAAAACATGGGATTATTTGGGATTAGCAGAGAATTTCAGTTTGGGTTTGACCATGTACAAGTCTTCACAAGGCAAGGGAAGGAGAATGTTTCTACAGAGGAGAAAAGAAAGTTGGGAAGACTGCAGTAAACTGTGAGTCTAGGACTTTTCATTGGCTGAGTCCTTCCAAGGAAAGAAGAGGAGTCTTGATACTTCCTGCTGGACTCTGCTATTATTTCAGAGAATGAGAATTCCCCTTGCAGGTCTCTCAGCTCCATCTAATTGAAGTTTTTGTTTAACTTTCCACTTTACTTTTTAAATTAAATTAGTATATACCAGTCCTAAAGAAGAGAGTTCTACCATGTTTCATCACTACTTTCAATTTTCTCTTATTATTTTGTTGTTATTGCTCAGTCTCTAAGTTGTGTCTGACTCTTTGTGACCCCATGGACTGCAGCATGCCAGGTTTCCCTGTCCTTTACTATCTCCCAGAGTTTCCTCAAACTCATGTTCATTGAGTTGGTGATGCCATTCAATGATCTCATCATCTGTCACCTCCTTCTCCTCCTGCCATCAAACATTCCCAGCCTCAAGGTATTTTTCAGTGAGTAGGCTTTTGGCATTGATGGTCAAAGTATTGAAGCTTTGGCTTCAGCATCAGTCCTTCCAAGGTATATGCAGGACTTATTTCCTTTAGAATTGACTCATTTGTTTTCCTTAACTGTCCAAGGGACTAACAAGAGTCTTCTCCAGCAGCACAATTCAAAAGCATCAATTCTTAGGCACTCAGCCTTATTTATGGTCCAGCTTTCACATCCATACATGGCTACTGGTAAAAGTATAGCTTTGACTAGATGGACCTTTGTTGGCAAAGTAATGTCTCTGCTTTTTAATGCACTGTCTAGGTTTGTCACAGTTTTTTTTTTTTTTTTTTTCCCAAGAAGCAAGCATCTTTTAATTTCATGACTGCAGTCCCCATCCATGGTGATTTTGGAGCTCCCTCCCCTCCCCCCCACCGCAAAAAAACAAAATCTGTCACTATTTCTGCTTTTTTGTCATTTGCCATGAAGTGATGAGACCGGATGTCATAATCTTAGTTTTTTGAGTGTTGAGTTTTAAGCCAGCTTTTTCACTCCCCTCTTTCACTCTCATCAAGAGGCTCTTTAGTTCAGATTATTTACTGTGAGAGATTCTTTGTTCTTGGTCTTCAGACTTGGTTTCTTACTAGTGTCCTATTCAATTTGTACAATTTCTGAGGGCATGAAGATTTTAAGTAATATCAACTAATGTCTTAGGAATGACAAACCTTCCAGCTGGATAGCTAGATCCTACTAAGAGAAGCGATGTTGCAGATACCTGGAATGAGGCCAGAAAAACCATGTATAATATCACTGTTTGCCTAAGATATGGTGTTTAAAAAGCAAACTATGTCTAAGAAGATTACCTAAAACAGTATTTGAATAAATATGATGTTTTATTTCTGACTTTAGTTACATATGTGTCGTATTTTAAAAATGAGGGGGAACAAAGCTGGAGGACAAGACAAACTGAGCCGAGGGGAGTCAGGTCCAATTAAATTATGTAACCTGACATGTAACTGTGTCAGCTCAGTGCTTGAGGCGACCAAGTTCACTCAGATGTTCCCTACTGCTCAGGCAAAAGGCATTGCCAAAAAGCAATTGCAGTGAAGTAATAGTTTAAAAATGTTCAGTAGTTGAAGATCCTTTGTGGTTAGAAAAAAAAAAAAAGTTATTTTCTGTTGGTTTCCTGAAAGAAGAATTTCTAGATTAAAATATGTACCTCAGGCACACATAATATAATCTTCAAAGTTTTAAATAAAACTTTCTGAAAGCTAATTATAATGTACAACTTTGTCATACCGTCTGGCCTAAGAAATTAATTGTAGAATCCTCTACACTTTATCTTATTTGTTATCATTTGAATATTAATTTTTAAAGGTCTCCTTCTTGGTTCCAGAACAAGCATGTAAAATAAACATACCTTTTTGAACATACAACATTTGAAAAATATCACATTGTTTCTAAAAGTAAATCAAAGTATGTAAGTAGTAACATCCTAAGTCATCAAGAAAATAGAAAGAAGATTCAAATAAATTATCAACATAATGAATTTATAACATTGAAATAAATATTAAGGACAATTGTTCCATTTAATAAAAACAAGGTTTTCATTTAGAAGCATGATAAGTGTGTTGAGAATAAAGGATAATCAGAAAGTAAATTTAAGAAAGGAAATATAGGTTTTAAATATCTGCATTAATTCTTATATGTTATTAGGAAAATAGAAAATGCTTAAGTAGAATTCTATGACCCTGGGTTTACTCAAGTCTCAGAATTTTGATGCATTTTTAATTCTTTGTCAGCAAATGAAGCAAGAAAAATAGCAATAAAATCATGGATTTAAAAAAAAAAAAAAAAAGATGCACTTTGTTGCACTCCCAAACCTTGGGATGAATGAAATACTTATAAAACCATGTAACTCAGACTGAGACTTCAAGCAAAGACTCAGTAAAAATGTCTTTTTAATAAGATCACATCTTATTTCAAAACTTAATGAAGCTCAGTTTCTTGACATCTCGTATCAGAGTGAGAGAGAAAGTGATAGGTAAATAGAAGATTTATTTAGAGAGAAACACATTCCACAAACATAGTGTGTGCCATCTCGGAAGATAAGAGTGGTACCAGGATATTGGGTTGTCAGTTTTTAATGAGGTGGATAATTCCTTAGGTTAATGGGTGGGAGAAGTATTCCAGCTATTTTAGGGAAGGGATGGGAGTTTCCAGGAATTGGGCCACCGCCTACTTTTGGATTTTTGATGAGTGGCCTCAGAGTTATCAAGGAGCTGGGAAGGTGGTCACTTAGCTTGCTAATGTATTACAATGAACATATATTGAGGCGCAAGGTCTAGTGGAGGTTGACTTGCCCACCTTCTTGGACCTATTTTGTTCTAATCAATTTATGTCATTTTCTCAGGCTATGTCATCCTTTTAAAGTTTGTACCCTGTCCCTCTCCTTCCTGTTTTACTTAGAATTTACATTTATTTTCGTGTGACTGAAATCCAGTGGTGCTTTTTTGGGGCTCCTGGCCAAGAGGCCCTTTAGCCCCCTGTTTCTTCTAGGCAAGACTCCAACCTCCACGACTTTCCCCGAGTTCCAAAGGGCAGATTCCGGCTATTGCTAAACAATGGAGGAAGAGTCAAGGAAACACCTGAGCAAGTTTAAAAGGACCAGAGAAGGTCATCACGAGTAGGTGACAACCTGAGGAGATTAAAGGCCTGCAAGCCCGAGTTTGTCAGAGACCTCACCCTCGCCACTATTAGAAAATCCTCATCAGGTCCTCGGGGGTTGGTACACATAGCTTTTGTTTGCAGGAGCTCACCTTGACTCCCTTTGAGTGGAAAAGCAATAAAGTTTTTCTACTTCACCCAAAACTCTCTCTGAGATTTGATCTGGCACCAGTGCAGAGAAACTGAGCCTTTGGTATTTAACTATTAAATGTTCAACTTCCCTGTGGAGAGTGTAAAAGATCTATATTTAAATTTTTTTTTTATTTAACTTCTTCTAAAAAATCTGCATCTTTAACACATAAGATAAACATCCTTAGATGAAGCATAGAGAATAAGGAAAGTACCAATAACTTTAATAACAGCAAAGAACTTGAAGAAAGCACTAGAGATCAGCATCACAGAAGTCATGATAGTCAAAACTTTGGCCGTGATTGTGGAAATGGATAGAAATAAATCTTAGAGTTTAAGAAAGCACCTTTAGCTAAGCTGGTCTTCTTGATTTCCTCTTGGAAATACCTGATGTACAAAATAAAGTTAGATAATTGTACAGCATGCTTGAGTCACTTAAGTTTCATTCACAGTGAAATGAAATGTTTTGTACAGCATTTAACTCAATATAGTTGAATTAAAACAAGTTTCTTTCCCCCAAAAAAGACAGAGTTGTAAAGTATACATACTCACACAAATATATGTAGATATATTTATATATAATATATGTATACAGGTATATATTTACATATAGATATATGCTAGTATTATTTACAAACTTACAGTTTCTGTATTATGTATTTGTCAGTGTGTGTTTGTTACTTTTTAACATGATATAAATAGGTCTTTGCATTTTTGGTATTAGTATATATTGAGTACATTTCTTAGAAGAAATGGAATAACCATCATAGTCAACAGAAGAGTCTGAAATGCAGTACTTGGATACAATCTCAAAAACGACAGAATGATCTTTGCTTTTTTCCAAGGTAAACCATTCAATATCACTATAATCCAAGTCTATGCCCTGACAGGTAATGCTGAAGAAGCTGAAGTTGAATGGTTCTATGAAGACCTACAAGACCTTCTAGAACTAACACCCAAAGAAGATGTCCTTTTCATTATAGGAGACTGGAATGCAAAAGAAGGAAATCAAAAAACACCTGGAGTAACAGGCAAATTTGACCTTGGAGAACGGAATGAAGCAGTGCAAAGGTTAATAGGGTTCTGCCAAGAGAACGCACTGTTCATAGCAAACACAGTTTTCCAACAACACAGAGAAGACTCTACACATCAACATCACCAGATGGTCGACATCAAAATCAGATGGATTATAATCTTTGCAGCCAAAGATGGAGAAGCTCTATACAGTCAGCAAAAACAAGACTGGGAGCTTACTGTAGATAAGATCATGAAGTCCTTGCTGCCAAATTCAGACTGAAATTGAAGGAAGTGGAGAAAACCACTAGACCATTCAGGTATGGCCTAAGTCAAACCTCTTATGACTATACAGTGAAAGTGAGAAATAGATTTAAGGGAATAGGTCTGATAGAGAGCCTGGTGAAATATGGATGGAGGTTTGTGACATTGTATAGGAGACAGGGATCAAGATCATCCCCATGGAAAAGAAATGCAAAAAGGCAACATACTTGTCTGAGGAGGCCTTATAAATAGCTGTGAAAAGAAGAGAGGCGAAAAACAAAGGAGAAAAGGAAAGATATACCCATTTGAATGCAGAGTTCCAAAGAATAGCAAGGAGAGATAGGAAAGCCTTCCTCAGTGATCAGTGCAAAGAAATAGAGGAAAACAACAGAATGGGAAAGACTAGAGATCTCTTTAAGAAAATTAGAGATATCAAGGGAACATTTTATGCAAAGATGGGCTCAATAAAGGACAGAAATGGTAGAGACCTAACAGAAGCAGAAGATATTAAGAAGAGGTGGCAAGAATACACAGAAGAACTGTACAAAAAAGATCTTCACAACCCAGATGATCATGATGGTGTGATCACTCACCTACAGCCAGACATCCCGGAATGTGAAGTCAAGTGGGCCTTAGATAGCATCACTACAAACAGAGCTAGTGGAGGTGATGGAATTTCAATTGAGCTAATTCAAATCTTGAATGATGATGCTTTGAAAGCGCTGCACTCAATATGCCAGCAAATTTGGAAAACTCAGCAGTGGCCACAGGACTGGAAAAGGTCAGTTTTCATTCCAATCCCAAAGAAAGGCAATCCCAAAGAATGCTCAAATTACTGAACAATTGCACTCATCTCACATGCTAGTAAAGTAATGCTTAAAATTCTCCAAGCCAGGCTTCAGCAAAATGTGAATCATGAACTTCCAGATGTTCAAGCTGGTTTTACAAAAGGCAAAGGAACCAGAGATCAAATTGCCAACATCCGCTGGATCATTGAAAAAGCAAGAGAGTTCCAAAAAAGTATCTATTTCTGCTTTATTGACTATGCCAAACCTTTAACTGTGTAATCACAATAAACTGTAGAAAATTCTGAAAGAGATGGGAATAGAAGACCACCTGACCTGTCTCTTGAGAAATCTGTATGCAGGTCAGGAAGCAACAGTTAGAACTGGAGATGGAATAACAGACTGGTTCCAAATAGGAAAAGGAGTATGTCAGGGCTTTATATTGTCACCCTGCTTATTTAATTTATATGCAGAGTACATCATGAGAAACGCTGGGCTGGATGAAGCACAAGCTGGAATCAAGATTGCCGGGAGAAATATCAATAACCTCAGATATACAGATGACACCACCCTTATGACAGAAAGTGAAGAACTAAAGAGCTTCTTGATGAAAGTGAAAGAGGAGAGTGAAAAAGTTGGCTTAAAGCTCAACATTCAGAAAACTACCATCTTGGCATCCGGTCCCAACAGTTCATGGCAAATAGATGGGGAAACAGTGCAAACAGTGGCAGACTTTATTTTTTGGGCTCCCAAAATCACTGCAGATGGTGATTGCAGGCATTAAATTAAAAGATACTTACTCCTTGGAAGGAAAGCTATGACCAACTTAGACAGCATTTTTTTTTTTTTTTTAGTTGGAGGCTAATTACTTTACAATATTGTAGTGGTTTTTGTCATACATTGACAAGAATCAGTCATGGTTTTACATGTATTCCCCATCCCAATCCCCCCTCCCACCTCCCTCTCCGCCCGATCCCTCTGGGTCTTCCCAGTGCACCAGGCCCGAGCACTTGTCTCATGCACCCAACCTGGGCTGGTGATCTGTTTCACCATAGATAATATACATGTTTCGGTGCTGTTCTCTTGAAACATCCCATCCTCGCCTTCTCCCACAGAGTCCAAAAGTCTGTTCTATACATCTGTGTCTCTTTTTCTGTTTTGCATATAGGGGTTATCATTACCATCTTTCTAAATTCCATATATATGTGTTAGTATACTGTAATGGTCTTTATCTTTCTGGCTTACTTCACTTTGTATAATGGGCTCCAGTTTCATCCATCTCATTAGAACTGATTCAAATGAATTCTTTTTAATGGCTGTGTAATATTCCATGGTGTATATGTACCACAGCTTCCTTATCCATTCATCTACTGATGGGCATCTAGGTTGCTTCCATGTCCTAGCTATTATAAACAGTGCTGCAATGAACATTGGGGTGCAGGTGTCTCTTTCAGATCTGGTTTCCTCGGTGTGTATGCCCAGAAGTGGGATTTCTGGGTCATATGGCAGTTCTATTTCCAGTTTTTTAAGAAATCTCCACACTCTTTTCCATAGTGTCTGTACTAGTTTGCATTCCCACCAACAGTGTAAGAGGGTTCCCTTTTCTCCACACCCTCTCCAGCATTTATTGCTTGTAGACTTTTGGATAGCAGCCATCCTGAACTGGAGTGTAATGGTACCTCATTGTGGTTTTGATTTGCATTTCTCTGATAATGAGTGATGTTGAGCATCTTTTCATGTGTTTTTTAGCCATCTGTATGTTAGACAGCATATTAAAAAGCAACAAAGGTCTGTCTAGTCAATGCTATGGTTTTTCCAGTGGTCATGTATGAATGTGAGAGTTGGACTGTAAAGAAAGTTGAGCACCAAAGAACTGATGCTCTTGAACTGTGGTGTTGGAGAAGACTCTTGGACTGCAAGGAGATCCAACCAGTCCATCGTAAAGGAGATCAGTCGTGGGTGTGCATTGGCAGGACTGATGTTGAAGCTGAAACTCCAATACTTTGGCCACATGATGTGAAGGGCTGACTCATTTGAAAAGACCCTGATGCTGGGAAAGATTGAGGGCAGAAGAAGGGGATGAGGAGGATGATGGTTGGATGGCATCATCAACTCCATGGACATGAGGCCTGGCATGCTGCAGTTCATGAGGTCGCAAAGTGTTGGACACGACTGAGTGACTGCACTGAACTGAACTGAATACATGTGAGGAAGAGATGTTATTGTATGTAAGTAACAAACGTCCATATATCTAGGTAAAATAGGGTATAATTTTATCCATACTTCCATTTCTATACAGTTCTGTACTTTGTTTTTCTTGACCCAATGTGCAACTGCCCCTTCTCTTAACTGCTGTTATCTAGTACTCTCATTTACTTTATTTGAGAAAGATAGCCTCAAGTCAAATTCAAAATTCAAAAACCTAAGATCATGGCATCTTGTCTCATTACTTCATGCAAAATAGAAAGGGAAATAAGGGAAGCAGTGACAGATTATGTTTTCTTGGGCTCCAAAATCACTGCAGATGGTGACTGCGTCCCCAAAATTCAAAACTGCTTGCCCCTTGGAAGAAAACTATGACAAACCTAGACAACATATTAAAAAGCAGAGACATCACTTTGCTGGCCAAGATCTGTATAGTCAAAGCTATGGTTCTTCCAGTAGTTATGTACAGATGTGAGAATTGGACCATAAAGAAGGCTGAGTTCCTAAGAGTTGATGCTTTTGAATTGTGGTGCTGGAGAAGATTTGAGAGTCCCTTGGACAGTGTGAAGATCAAACTAGTTAATCCTCAAAGAAATCAACATTGAATTTTCATTGGAAGGACTGATGCTGAAGTTGAAGCTCCAATATTTTGGCCAACTGACAGGAAGTACTCTCATTGGAAAAGATCCTGACACTGGGAAAGACTGAAGGCAGGAGGAGAAGGGGATGACAGAGGATAAGATAGATACCATCACTGACTCAGTGGACAAGAATTTGAGCAAACTCTGGGAGATAGTGAAGGACAAAGAAAGCCTACCGTGCTGCAGTTCACAGGGTTACAAAGAATCGGACATGACTTAGCAACTGAGCAAAAACAACAATTCTCAAGTAATTCTTCATATTCCAAGAAAAAAGAGAAGAAGATATATCTATCCAATATTTTTAAGCTGGAAATATTTAATAATCTTCCCTGGCTCTTTCACATTTCTTTATGCCTTCCAAGATACTCTTTGCCTTACACTCTTTTCTAAGTTATCTGTGTAGTAAATAACCTTGCTTGGTAGAGATATTATCTCCTTTTGGAAAACATAAAACAAAAAACAGGCCAGCTTGTAAAATAAAGATAATGTCTTCTTCCAGAGCAAAAGCAGGCAAGCTTACTTCCAAAACAAAACATTTTGCCTCCTTAAACTCATTATTGCTCTTCTGTAATTCAGCACACTACGTGGGTAGGTGTCTTTTAGACTTCTTTACATAGTTTTATGGTAATTGAAGCTTAGGGAAACACCATAGAAATGGTGATAACTCTGACTGCTGTCATTGCTGTGAATAGTAAAGATGTCTGTCTCAGAAATTTTGTATTTTATAGTAGTATCCACAAAAACAACATCCATGAGACTTGACCTTGCAAGCGGGGTACATTTTCAGACAACTCATCGTTCTCAATACTACCCCGTGCTGGGAGTCTATTGCCTTAACAAGGCTTATAAAGTCTCTCCTGATTTAGTTACTGATGCTTTACCCAGTCTGATCCTTTGTTCTGGTACCCTTCCTCAACCAGATTCACCATAATTATGCTTTATACGTTTATATTCCTGCTATTCTGACCTACTTTCATTTCACCTCCTCTTACACACTATTCCTTTCTCCTTATATGTTCTGCTTTATATTGTACTTATAAGTGAATGAAAATTACTTTTGATAGATTCATCTTGTAGGCATTTACAAATACTGATTACATTTCCAACATATTGACCATTTTGCATGCTCATTGGTCAATAAGCGCTTTTAAATACATTTCCCCATATATTGGAAAATTTCATATTATGGGTGAATAATTTTGCAAGACTGGGACCTGAAATTCATTTTTCCCCAGCCTCCCATATAACTATGCCAGTCAGATATACCTAATTCAGAAGTTAGTGAACCTATAAAATAGGCATATAGAGATTTCTTCCTGATGGGGTAGCAGCAGGAATGTTCAGCATTTAGATTTAGCAGCAGAAGCAATATTAGTGGCAAAGCCGAGACCAGTGCCAGTAATGGAGTTTTAATGCCCATGTTCCTTGACAAAATATATGCATCACCAGCAGAACAGTCTATGGTGCAATAATCTTTTTAATTCTTTAACATTCTATTTTTGAGACAATGTAGAAATTCATTATGTACAAACATTTAAAAATAATTTTGGTCTAATTTGAATAAAACAATGTGTCTTGTTTTCAGTAAAGAACAGTGATTAATAAATAAATTAGTACCAAGAATAATGCAGGTAAAAGACTTTCCAGCATAAAGGAAATGGAAAATTGTTTTTTGGACCTGCTTATGTGATGCAAAGAAAACCATGCTTTTATTACAGAAAAGGACATGATGAATCCATCTCAAGGAGTTAGCAGTTAAATTATCACATATGGTGTTCAGATGATCTACAAAATGAAGGTAAGACTTTGGGAACCACACATCAACTGACAAGGAATAGAAGCAAGGATATGAAGAATTCAAAATGAAAGTTGAATTAGCTATTCCTAACTGTACAGAGAAGTTAAATAAATAGAAAGAAAACATGAATTCTTAATTTTCTGCTAAAAAAAAAGAAAAAAAAGTCAAAGAGATTATCTTTCTCCTTAAAGAATCTTATCTCTTTCAGATACAGTGTTCAAATAGCCAAAAATCGCACTAAGGGATTGCCTTTGAGGGCTGCCAAATTAGATTAGCTGAATTCCCAGCCTCGTTGAATTTACTCCACGAAAGAGAAATCACTTATCAGTAAAGATGAAATAGGGGTCATAAGAAAAAATCCAGAAACCCTACTGATCATATTTTGCCAGCCAAAGCAGTTCTGTGCATTCATCCTTTTAGCCATTTGATAAAGCCATTTCTACACTGCTTTAGAATGCTGAACTCATCACACCAGAGGCAGCTAACTCGCAAGGAGAATCCAAATATCTTGATTTTACCTCCCCCTAATGTCTCATTTTTCCTGAACCTATAATAAGAGTAAGACCAGAACTTGTCCTTGGGGACTAATTGCAAAGTCAAGACCATGAAAAGATAGCTTATTCACAAAAAGAGTAAGTGAAAAATTTCCTTATATATATTTATATGTATGCTTGTGTGTGTGTGTGTGTGTGTGTGTGTGTGTGTGTGTGTGAAAATCCTACCAGGAAATGTATACATAAATATGAATTTATATGTATAAATTTTATGAATTCCCAATAAGCTTAATCAGGAAGAAAAATCTAATTTTAGATTAGACTAAATATTTATGTCAATGCTGGAGCAGACAGCCTACATTAATGAATAAAAAGTATACACTTTTCTGAAATGTTGCCCATGGGCAATACAAGCCATGCTGTTTAGAGACTTTTGGGAGTTATAATCCTTCACCCTTCAGGCTTTAGCCAATGACCTACAGTGGATTGAGTAGGAAGTTCTGGCCGCTTGCCACATTGGTGAATATTTAAGCATGCCAATATTCTTGGGTGCCTTTAGGGTGTCTCTTCCAAGATAAAGTGCCAGAAATTAAACTCCCTACCACTTAAAAGGAAGTATAAACATATCAACTTCTGCAGTTAAGAGGCAGTATATTCTCAATTAAAAATACTCACATGCCATTTTATTAAGTGCCATGAATGTCTGTAGATTTTCAGTGGAATCCAATGAAAGTGCAAGCAAAATGTCACTTTAGCCATATGATTTATCAAATACCATAGTAATAGAGGTATCTGTGGTAGAGAACTTTTTATAAAGTGTCTCTGGCAAACCACAAAACATGTTTTAATGCAGAGCCCTTTGTGCTCTCATAACTGACTCTTGGCAACCCCATAGTTCACCAGTTTCCTCTGTTCATGAGATGTTCCAGGCAAGAATACTGGAATAGTGGGATGCCATTTCCTCCCTCCAATGGGTCTTCTGGACCCAGAGATGCAACCCATGTGTCCTACATTGACGGGTGGTTTCTTTACCATTCTTTACCACTGAGACACCTAGGAAGCCCAGTGCAGAGGTAGAGGATTCTATTAACACTTGCAATGGAAAACTAAACAATATTTAAAGGTACTTCCATCATGTTGATAAGCCTTGGTAGAAACTGAACCTCTGGCCATGGGTTGCAAATGATTTTGCAAGTCATTTCCCATCCCATTGCCTTATCCTTTCAGAATTGTCACATCATTGAGTAGTTGAGTCAGCATAGTAGAATCCAGAATAAGATGAAAATCACATACCTGGCACTAGACATATAAGTGAAAGTCACTCAGTCATGTCTGACTCTTTGCGACCCCATGAACTATACAGTCCATGGAATTTTCCAGGCCAGGATACTGGAGTGGGTAGCCTTGCCCTTCTCCAGGGGATCTTCCTAGCCCAGGGATTGAACCCAGGTGTCCTGCATTGCAGGTGGATTCTTTACCAGCTGAACCACAAAGGAAGCCACTAGACATATGTAACCTATCTAAACAGATAATCCAAATAGTCATGTCAATGAACATGGTTGTACAAACATTATTGCCACACCTCATGTATCGATGTGAGAGTTGGATCATACAGAAGGCTGACTGTAGAAGAATTGATGCTTTTGAATTGTGGTCCTGGAGAAGACTGTTGAGAGTCCTTTGGACTGCATACAAGTAAATCTTAAAGGAAATCAACCCTGAATAGTCATTGGAAGGGCTGATGCTGAAGCTACAGCTCCAATACTTTGGCCACCTTATGCAAAGAGTTGACTCATTGGGAAAGACTTTGATACTGGGAAAGATTGAAAGTAGGAGAAGAAGGCAGCAGAGGACGAGATTGTTAGATGGCATCACTGACTCAATGGATATGAATTTGAGCAAACTTGGAGATGGTGGAGGACAGAGGAGCCTGGCTGGCTGCAATCAGTGGGCTCACGAAGAGTCAGACACAACTTAGTGACTGAACAGCAATAAAATTGACTCATGGAATATTACTTATAAAAGCTGAGAATAGAATAAACATCATTTATTGTAGACTTGATTTTTAAATGAATTGATTTGTCCTGATAAGGATCTGCTGCTATGCTACTGACATGCTTAAATATAGTCTTAAAAGCCATAGGGGATATGCTATTCCCTAGTGGTTGGAGATTTTGGCACTATACCTGGTCATTCACTTGTTGTGTACAGAGAAGTGTCCTGAGTTTAGGAGGGACATGGATTTGTGTTAATTTACAAATGGTTCCACTGGTTGATCAAGAACCTGTGTTGACCCAGAAAATAGATACAACCCCTAAAGTTGAGAAAAAGAAAAAAAAACTGATGTTGGGAAAGATGGAAGGCAGGAGCAGAAGGAGAAGTGGGTGACAGAGGATGAAATGGTTGGATAGCATCACCAACTCAATGGATATGAGTTTGAACAAACTTTGGGAGATAAGTAATGAAGGACAGAGAAGCCTGGTGTGCTAGAGTCCAGGGGTCACAAAGAGTCCAACATGACTTAGCAACTGAATAACAACAACAAAAGTTAAGATTTATGCTTTATTTAGTGGGAATTTTTAGGACTTCAAGCCCAGGAGACAGTATCCCAAGTAACCCTGAGAGAACTGCTCCAAGGAGGGGTTCGGAGGAGCCAGATTATATAGAAGTTTTGCAACAAAAGGCAATTAGTCTGAACATCAAAAGATTATTGAATTAAATAAAACCAGATATCTAAGTTAAGGAATTCAGTGTTTTCCTATGTCGGCCTGGGCTTACTGATATCATTCTTTTCATATGCATCTCAGCTATCCTGGGCCAGGATCCTGTGTTTTTCAACATCCCGAGGTCCCTTGGGGCTCATTATAGGGAGTGACTGTAATCTGATGATTGCTAAATCACAAGTATTTTTCCCCTTCCAGAGTGCTCTTGGGACTCACCAGCTCACATTGGAGGGCTGAAACCACTAATGACTGTGACACCCTTGTTTTCTGATACAGCAAATTTCTCCAGTTCTCACCTGGAAGAAGCCAGACTTACAACTGTGGACCAGATGTTTGGGAAACAATGATATAGACAGACCTATGGAACGCTGCGGGCTTCCAAGGTGGCTCAGTGGTAAAAAAAATCCACCTGCCGAAATGTGGATTCTGTCCCTGGAGTCAGGAAGATCCTCTGGAGAAAGGAATGGCACACAGGGAAGAATGGACAAATTGTAGGTGTTTTTGTGTTGCACAGCAACACATGCCAGAAAGTACCCACTGTAAAAAAAAAAAAAAAAAAAAGAAAAGGAAAGGAAAGGAAAACTTACACCGGTGGGGGGGAGTGGTGGACAGAGTGACTTGGCTAGGGTTCATGTCTCTTTTCTCAGTCACCTCTCAGACGCTCAGATTGCGCAATAGGGCACACAGAGGGCAGAGATGAAATCTATGCTAATACTCATTAGAGTGTTGATCTCCAAGCTGTTCCAGCTATGAATTCTCTTGAAAGTCTGATCTGCCAGCAAAAATAAAACTGAGCCCCCAGTCATCTCTACACTCACAGAGGTATGCAAGACTCTGATCAGCAAGTTGATTACATCAGAATTATTCTAAATTGAATTTGAAGCTACATTTTTATAATATATGGAAGTATAGACTCTACCTTTATCATCCTACTTATCTCATTTCATTATCAAATTTTGCTAAGGATATTCTTTTAATAAATCAAATATTTATAAGTCCCCATCTCAGAATCTGCTTCCAGAGTGTCTGACTTAACACAAATGCACTTAGCAAAGATTGTGATTACAATCCACTAGTTCAATACACAGACAGATGTTTTAATTGTTTGCTTGGGTAATTAGCTGAAATCTCTACTCAACTGTGGCCTCCTATATGTGAAGTTGAAAGATAGAAATTACTTGCTGAGAGGAGAAGAAAGAATCTAAGTGCTTAGGGATGTAGCCTTGTTACCTCACTCCCTTAATATATCTTTCAAACAGGTCCAGAAGGTCCCATTTGAACCTTAAAGTTGATAAATTTATTGGCGAGAGGAGTGACAGCGTCTTTGCAATGTGCCACTGCGGCTGTTCTCTGTAAGAAAAAGATATTGCAGCTGAAACAAGGTTTCTTATTTCAGCAAAGATAAAGGAATATTGAGCTGTTGAGGCCAGCTGACAGCGCTGAGCCATCAGAGGCACGGTGAGTATGGTGTCCACATTCAGGTTGACCACTGCTGGGATCTCTGGTGGTGGATAATGGATCATTAGGTGCCTAGTTTGCAAATGTGAAGTCACTCACACACAGTAACACTTGATCTGCTTAATAAGGAAAACAACTCTGGTACAAATTTGAGTTGCCTTAAAAAGAAACAGGCAATGACCTTCCATTTTCCAAACTCAGTTCTCAGATCCAGCGTCATTTGACACAGGGAGAACTGGGAATATTTGAGAAAATATCTTCTAATAATATTAAAACCATGCACTGATGACTTTATTAACACATGGTATGCTGTCAGGATATTCCTGAGGGAAACAATTAATTGGAGAAATAAAATATATAGATTCTGTGGAGATTACTGTATAAAATGATGAACTAAAAGCACCCCCCTCACCTGGGGCACAAAACACCATAAGTAGTTGAAAAAAAGAAGGAACAGCATGGCATAGTCAGAACTTGCCTTTCAATCAAGTGGTATGTTGAGAATATTTTCCCTGAATTCACCTCTGCAAAATCCCCCTTTCGCTCAGTGACCTGCCCCTTTGCATGCAGATGAGCACTCTATCCATTGTCTTAGAAATATGGCTGCAACTAGTCCTCATAGAATGTGTAGATCCTCCAAATTCTCAGACCATCCTTATTCCTTTCACAGCCCCCATGGCCTGTACAGATAGAGGAGGGGAAATTTTCACAGAGGGTCTAGTCAGGGCTGCTGGTCCCCATGAATTACAATCCTTATTTGTCTCAACACTGCCACCATCTGCACAAAAACAGGAAGAAACCACAGCAGCCAGTGGGCTAAACCCAGAGCAGTTTGGTTGACGGTAACCATGAGCCCATCACTTCATGGCAAATAGATAGGGAAACATTTTGGGGGGCTCCAAAATCACTGCAGATGATGGCTGCAGCCATGAAATTAAAACACTTGCTTCTTGGAAGAAAAGTTATGACCAACCTAGATAGCATATTGATGCTGACGCCGAAGAATTGATGCTTTAGAACTCTGGTCTTGGAGAAGACTGTTGAGCATCCCTTGGACTACAAGGAGATGCAACCAGTCCATCCTAAAGGAAATCAGTCCTGAATATTCATTGGAACGACTGATGTCGAAGCTGAAACTCTAATACTTTGGCCACCTGATGCGAAAAGCTGACTCATTTGAAAAGACCCCCAGGCTGGGAAAGATGGAAGGTGGGAGGATAAGTGGACTACAAAGGATGAGCTGGTTGGATGGCATCACCGACTCAATGGACACAAGTTTGAGTAAACTCCGGGAGTTGATGATGGACCGGGAGGCCTGGCATGCTGCAGTCCATGGGGTTGCAAAGAGTTGGACACGACTGAGTGACTGAACTGAACTGAATCATGAGCCCTGGCCATTAATCCTTCTGCACTGACAGGCTATTCTAATGTTTAGAGTCCTATAGCTCTGACAATGGCAAGTTGAGGGGTGAATAGTTATGAATAAACCCTGTAGAGTTGGGATATATGA
The DNA here is from genome assembly GCF_023699985.2 of Odocoileus virginianus. Classification (NCBI taxonomy): domain Eukaryota; kingdom Metazoa; phylum Chordata; class Mammalia; order Artiodactyla; family Cervidae; genus Odocoileus; species Odocoileus virginianus. Next base: position 16,504,936 of record NC_069687.1, on the reverse strand, counting down.
AAAGACATTTGGGTTTTCCTGTAAGGTCCTGAGACAGTCTCCATTGTCTCATATCCTAGCTCACAAGGCACTGATGAAGTGAATTGAAAGTCATTCAGTCATGTCCAACTCATTGCAACCCCATGGACTATACAGTCCATGGAATTATTCAGGCCAGAATACTGGAGTGGGTAGCCTTTTCCTTCTCCAGGGGATCTTCCCAACCCAGGGATCGAACCCAGGTCTCCCACATTGCAGGCGGATTTTTTACCAGCTGAGCCAGAAAGGAAGCCCCAAGACACTGATGCCCTCAGATAAACAGGGATATTTTATAGCTTGGGTATGATCCTTAGCATGGAGAAGGAAATAGCAACCCAGTCCAGGACTCTTGCCTGGATAATCCCTTGGACAGAGGAGCCTGGTGGGCTATACTCCTTGAGGTTGCAGAGTTGGACATGACTGAGTGACTGACACATACACATGACCCTTAGCAACTGATCCATCAGGAGATACAGGAGATTGGGTGCATAGGAAGAGCAATCACTATAATCCCCAGGATGTATTGCCAAGAATGTAGGATTGCTCTTGAAATACAGTGACTGTGTTAATCCAGGATCGTGTCCTGTGCATTCTAAACAATGTCCAAGGTGAATACCAAAGGAATCTGAGGCCATCCACCAGAGTTTCCAATCAGTGAAGGATAAATAAATTAATTATATTGGCCCTAACTTTCCAAAGAGAGTTGTAAATATGCCTTGGTGTGTGTGGACAGCACATCTGGCTTAACCCAGGCTTTCCCTTGTCACCAAGTAAACCATGTTGCCATCATTATGGAATTAGAGAAGCTGAGTATCATGTAGGAATATTGCCACGAGGCAGTAACGGGGAGAGAGTCACTTTTCAAATGACCTGATTTGCCAGGCTGGGCAAAAGAACATGACATTGAAGGGAGTCTTCATGCTTTCTATAATTTCCAAGCAGCAGGGGTGGTAGAAAGGAAGAATAGCATACTAAAACAGAAGATTAAATCACTAACTGGTAAATCAAAGTATTATTCCAGGCTTTAATACATTTGAATGGTCAACCAGTAGGGTTTCTTGCCCCATATGTCAGACTGGGGAGCCCTGCCAGAATATTCAGCACTGGAAAGGTATGGAATTGGGAAGACAGCCATCGCTTCAACTCTCAGCATGGATCATCATGTTATGCTGCTAGCTGAGAATGTCAAGCCCCAGCATGCCTGGGAAAGGCTTTATCTGCTGGAATTTGCAATGTTTTCTCTTGTAGGTGCCCATATTGTTACTATGATATCTGCTTCCAATGACAGCCAGATAGCTACCGAACAAGCCACCTCCACACTAAAGAAATCGCGTATTGACCACTCTGGGCTTTGTGTGCCTAAGGATAGCATGTAAGATTGTGAGAACTGATTATGAGGGGTGAAATGTTGGAGGTGATTATATCCATCAATTGTGTGCACATTATAGTTGCCTTTGCTTGTGTAATACAGATGTAATTGTTGGAGGAGTTTATTGAGGGGTCATTGAGTTTGACTCTCAAACTAGACCCTGGCAGTTGGAGGCTCTTCACCCCCTCCGCTGTCCTTGGAATGTACACTCTGCCCACTGTTCCCACAGTGGGAGCCATTTTCAAGGAGGCGGTCTTGAGAGAACAATGTGTTGTGGAGACTGTCTGGATTGTATAGTCAACTGAGTCCTGTTAAGACCTCTGTATAAATTAAAGATTCTGTCTGGCAAGTATTTGGATCTACTTGTGCAGTGGCCCAAGACAAGCCTCATAAGTAAGTCCCCTGAGTTCTTATAGCCCCTGCCTACTACAAATCTGGAGTGGTCATTCTCTTTTTCTGGACTCACTTGGCCTTCCACATACAGGAGGCAGTTTCAACTTTCACCAGGAATGCTCCGGAACCCACAGTAATGCACATCTAGGATACAGGGAAGCCGTGTGTGTGTGTGTGCGTGCCCTTTAACATTTCTATAGAGGTTTGGCATCCTTGATACATAGACTCTTGATAATAACTGTTCTTATTAGCTTTTCCATATTGGAATATTCCACTTAAATAATTATTAATATAAAGACAAAGTGGAGGACCCTATTATTTTTTAAAGTAAGGACATGTTCTAGTAGATGTTCTATTGATATTTTGAGAAACTGTTCTTGTCTTGCAACTGAGCATAGAAGGACTGAATGATTGACAAAGAACATTAAGTAACCATTTGAACTGAGTTTCCCATCATGAATTTGGTGTTACTCATCCATCAGGCCCTAAAGCAGTGCATTATTAACAGCATTTCATTACTGAGTTGAAGTGATATATGGAGAGGGGCAAAGACAGTAACCTGAAGGCAAAATTAAGGAACATGAACTTGTAGGTCATGTACTGACTCCTAACAGGATGTCCCGACTGCCAAAGCCCATACATTTAGCTACTTTGGTATTTTAAAATAATTATTTAACTAGTTAAACATGTTTTTAAATGTAGTTAATAGTGTAAGATGTTTCTACATAATTTGGTAACAAAGCAAAATAGAATTTTGGACATTATAATTATACCAGTAGTAATTTCATTTGAGGAGCTGTAGACAATTGGGGAGGAAAATGGATAAAACTTATCTTCTTTGTCTGGTAAAAAGATAATCTGAAATGAAGATTTATGGAATTTCATCTGGGAAGGTTAAACGTTTTGTCAAAATTTAGGAATTTTAAGCAAAAGCTATTATAGGATTAGTTTAAAAGACATTTTTAGAAAAAATGGCATAGGAAGTCAAATTTAAAATAGGTGTGACTGAATATGAACGTCTGTCTAAACCTTTCTTCTGTACACAAGGCTTTGAAAAATCAGATCAGTAAGATAATCTAACCTGTGAAAATCAATCAATCTTTCCTCCTATCTTTAATGTCTTTAAATGAATGTGCAAATAGGATGACCTTGCTGTTATTTGTGCTCATCAATATATATATTCTTTTTTCAGCAGTAATGATCTGCCTACCAGTCCTGTTGAGTGCCCAATACTGCCAACAGCCAAGGCCAAGCTAGCCACTATCATAGGACCAGCTAATGGAAGTCAGTTGACCCATCAGATCCCTGTCCTTCAATAGATGATGAAACAGGTACTTGCCTGTAATTTGATTTTGTCTTCTCTCCTCCTATGCATTTGTCTAAAATGTCATTCACTACAAAAATGTCATATCACTACACACTTTATGCATAAATTTTATTATTTCTAAAATAAAAAAAATTTGTGGTTGATAATTGTGGAAACAGGTAATTTCTTTGGGATATGCTGATCTTAACATATATTATATCATCTACATGAAGCTGGGTTTATGAAATGGGAAGAAAATTCAAAAATCCTTGTAAGTTTGAGGTCAAGTCCTGCATGAATAATACATTCTGAACCAAGAAGTAATATATATCTTTATTTCTCTGATGGTCAGAACATATGGATAGTCCCCCAATTGTTATATTTAATACAAGAATTTTAACATCATATTTACTTCATTATTATTTTTACTGAATTGAAAAGGAGAGTTTCCCTCAGAAGAAATAATGCCACCAAAAGAATGGACAAGCATTTTATTGAAGAAGAAGTTCATAATGATATTTCAGCATCTTATGCCACTGGAGGAAAAAAACAACAATTATCCATCTACATACCTATCTATCTATTTATTTATTTATCTTAGTATGGTCAGACTGATTTAAAAAAAAATACTGCAAACTGAGAGGTTTACAAAAAAACAAAAATGTATTTCCTATAGTTCTGGAGGCTGAGAAGTCCAAAAACAAGATACCATATCTTTGCATTCTGGTGAGGATCCTCTTCCTGGGTCATAGCTGGCACCATCTAGTTGCATCCGCAAATAGTGGAAGGGACTAGAAAGACCTCTGGGATCTGTTTTTCAACAGACCAATCTCATTCATGAGTGCTCCACCTTCATTACCTAATTATTTCCCAAACACTTCATCTCATAATACCGTCAGGTATTAGGATTTCAACATATGAATTTTGGAGGATACAAGTATTCATACCATAGCACAGTTTACATTCACAGACATCAAGATGATGACAATACATGTGAGTTATCACAATGCTTGGAAACCTAGAATCCTGAGAATACTCCATGCACTGTCAAACCTACTGAGAAACAAAAGTTAAAGGAGTTGTACTGCAATACCATGAGGGGTTTCCCATGTGGCTCAGTGGTAAAAAATCTGCCTGCCAATGCAGGAGACTCAACTTTGATCCCTGGGTTAGGAAGATCCCCTGGAGAATGGAATAACTACCCACTCCAGTATTCTTGCCTGGGAAATCCCATGGATAGAGGACCCTGGTGGGCTACAGTTCATGGGGTTGCAAAGAGTTGGACACAACCTAGCATTAAACACTCATATGCTGCAACAGCATGGAAGCTTTTATAGCTATTCAGCGGTAGAAATGACACTACATTTTACCATAATTTTTCTTATTTAACTTCCTACTATATCTTGGATAGAAAACACATTCAGACATTATGATGCAGCAAATACAAATTAAAATGTGACATTTATTACTTATATGTCTTTGAAAACTTGTGTGCATGCTAAGTTGCTTCAGTCATGTCTGACTCTTTGCAACCCTATGGATTATAGCCCTCTAGGCTCCTCTGGCCATGGGATTCTCCTGGCAAGAATACTGGAGTGGGTTGACATGCCCTCTTCCCAAGAATTGAACCCAAGTCTCATGTTTCTTGCATAGGCAGGAGGGTTCTTCCCACTAGAATCACCTATGAATCTAATTCACTTAATGAATATTTTCTAGAGCATAATTTGTGCCAGTCTATGAATTGTGTGACAAGATTAGAATTTTGAAAAAAAAGAGGTTAGATTTAGTCTCTACCTTTGTGAAACCTATACTGGAAATGTGTTTGGTTGATCAACAATTATATACACTTTTCCTCTGTTTCTCTCTAAGAAAACAAAGGTTTTAGAAATTATCACTGGTATTTATGCTCACCAATCTATAAAATGCTAATATAAAAGTCAGTTCTTGGTTGCTTATGGGAAGCAGGAAGTGTGTTTTCAGTAAAAAAGATATGAGGAATGAAATTGCATTTTGAGAAGGGTTAAGGAAGTAAGCCTGACTTACAGATGGCTTTTCAGGATAGAAGACCACAGTAATGGGTACAGAAAGTGATAAGGTTTGTGAAAAGTGAATCATGAGGAAAGAGTTTTGTATATGGTTAGGACTAAGTTTGGGGCTTCCCTCGTGGCTCAGAAGGTAAAGTTTCTGCTTGCAATGCGGGATACTTGGGGCCCTGGGTTGGGAAGATCCCCTGGAGAAGGAAATGGCAACCCACTCCTGTACCCTTGCCTGGAAAATTCCATGGACAGAGGAGCCTTGTAGGCTACAGTCAATGGGATCACAAAGAGTCAGACAGGACTGAGCAACTTCACTTCTGTTGGGGCAAAGTTTAATTTATTTCAAAAATAGAAACCAGGATGTTCTTTTCTAATATTTAGCTGTAACTCAGATACATGAAACATTTCAGATAGTACTTCTTCACAGAACTTCTATTCAGAACCAAGGGTCACATAGAAACAAGTCTTCCACCAATCTTATTCTGAAGACCATAGCAGTAGTGTTATCATATTTAGCGTCCACTCAGAAGAATGTCAGTATTCAGAACAAACAGTTGAAAAGTCTTCACTGTAATAGGACTGTGATGCAAATTAGGCAGCATTTTTGGCTGTGTAGCTGCTAAATTTGAGCCTCTTGGATTTCCTTGGAAATGTGCAAGTGATCTTAATGGTTATTTAATAAGTATTTTCCATAAAAATGCCTAGCTTTGAGTTTATTATTTTTAGTTCAAAAGTAATAATAGCATCACTCTCTTTGTTGTTCAGTCCCTAAGTTACATCTGACTCTCTGTGACTCCATGGACTGCAGCATGCCAGGCTTCCCTGTCCTTCATTATCTCCCAGAGTTTGCTCAAATTCACATCTATTGAGTCAGTGAGGTTATCTAAATATCATCCTCTGCTACCCACATCTCCTTTTGCCTTCTTCAATCTTTCCAAGCATCAGGGTGATTTCCAGTGAGTCGGCTCTTTGCATCAGGTGGCCAGAATATTGGAGCTTCAGCTTCAGCATCAGTCCTTCCAATGAATATTCAGGACTGATTTCTTTTACAAATGACTGATATGATATCCTTGCAATCCAAGGGAACTTCAAGAGTCTTCTCTAGAACCACAATTCAAAAGCATCAGTTCTTCAGTGCTCAGCCTTCTTTATGGCCAAACTCTAACGTCTGCACATGACTATAGGAAAAACCATAGCTTTGACTATAAGGATCTTTGTTGACAAAGTGATGCCTTTGCTTTTGAATATGTTGCCTAGGTTTTTCATAGTTTTTCTTCCAAGAAGCAACTGTCTTTTAATTTCATGACCTCAGTCACTGTCAGCAGTGATTTTGGAGCCCAAGAAAATAAAGTCTGTCTCTGCTTTCACTTTTTCCCCTTCTATTTGCCTTGATGTGGTGGGATTGAATGCCATGATTTTAGTTTTTTGAATGTTGAGTTTTAAGCCAGCTTTTTCACTCTCCTTTTTTACCCTCATCAAGAGGCTCCTAATTTCCTTTTTGCTTTTTGCCATTAGAGTGATACCATCTGCATATCTGCCGTTATTGATAATTCTCTTGGCATCAGCCTCGTAGTGGCAAACGGGATTGTGTAACTCAATGAAGCTATAAGCCATGCCATGTAGAGCCACCCAAGATGGATGAGTCATAGTAGAGAGTTCTGATAAAATGTGGTCCAGTGGAGGAGGGAATGGCAAACCACTCCAGTGTTCTTGTAGTGAGAACCTTGCAGACTGCATCATGAAAAATGCATGGCTGGGGGTATCACTCTCTTATACTCCATTGAATACATTGCATGACTCCTGAGATCCCCTTATAGTATTGTATTGTAACTTCCTATCTCTATCTCCTCAACTAAAATATAGATCTCACTAGATCTCACAAGGGCAAGGACTGAATATAACCTCTTTTTTTCAAAAATTTAATCTTGCCACATAATACAGTGACTGGCACAAATTAGGCTCTGGCAAGCAGTTATTAGTGAATTGGATAAATTACAAAGTTGCAAACATGTAAATAATAAATGTCACATTTTTATTTGTATCTGCTTTTTCATACTGTCAGAATGTGTTTTCTAATGAATAATTACCTTGTCCAGTATATAACAGGAAATCAAATAAAAACATTTCTGGGAGAATGGAGAGTAAAAATTCCTATAAATGTTGCATTCAGCATAATTTGCTCTAAAAAGTGGAAGGTTTATGGGGGAAATATGGCTTAGAAAAAGACCAATAAAGAAAAGATGCAAATTTGTAAGCAGGGCGCAAAGTAAAACAAAACAGCCAGACCTAACAAAATTTAGCATGTTAATTTCCTAATAAGCACATAAACACTATAATACAGGATTTTACCTTTAAAACACAGGTGAAACTACTTGAGATTTCCAAATTCTGAGGAACAAAAGCACAAGATTTACAAAAATTGTGTAGATTCCATAAAAACCATGTCTAAGACAAAGCTCAAGGCTAATGTGAGCACAATATAAGAAATACAAAGAAAATGAATATACAAATGACTGTATTTTGTGGCTGTTTGTTTAATTTAGTTGCTTAATGTACTATGCATCCACCTGATATTACTTAATAGTGAAAAATGTTAGTGAATTGGGAAAAATAAGTTATTAAGCAATGAAACTTTGCATCATACTTATGTCTTTGTATTAACCAGTCACATTCAAACCTCTTAATACAATTTTCAACTACCCCTCAAAATTATCAATGAATAAATTATGTGATATATGAAATTAATATCTTGAAAGTCTTAAAATGTCCTTTGATGGGTAAAATTTTCAATTATTAAAATGATTTTAATTTATGGAGTGCTTACTACATTCCAGGCATTTGCTTTTGTGTATTATTGGTAATCCCCCAAAAAGCAGCTATATTTACTATTACTGATAGATGCTCTTTTCAGACTGGAAGCTATACCTCATTCAACAAATTACATCCTATTTTCCTGCATTAGAAACTACGCGATAATGAAGGTGTGCATGCTCAGTGGTATCCAACTCTTTGTGACCCCATGGACTGTAGCCTGACAGGTTCCTCTGTCCATGGAATTTTCCAGGCAAAAGTATTGGGTGGGTTGCCATTTCCTTCTCCAAAATGGTAAGATATACTTGGAAAGTCACTTCAGAATTTGATTTAGATTCTGAGCTACAATATTCTTATATACCCTTTAATATGAGGCTGCGCTATTTAAGGATCTGATTATTTTGTGTCAATCAAGAGGTATACCCAAACCTAGCTATCAGTTGGCTAAAGTCAAGTCAGAACAGGACACCAATACATACAAAATAATTAATACCTCCCACATCCATAACGTCACTTCACTTCATACTCGTACATCTTGAGATACCATTCAGTTCAATTTATGTAGATTTTGAATTTGTATGTTCTGCAGTAATATCTCCTGTAACTTAAATATCAACCTGTAGATGATTTTATAGCTACTTTTATTTCCCTGTTATATGTTCTGAAATATAAAGTGCTATATTTCCTGAAACATAAAATGTAATATTTTTTCTGAAAATATAAAGTGCTATATTTTCTGAAACATTAAAAATGTATGTCTTCTGCTTTTCATTCATGAACTCATACATACAGTTTTAAAGCCATACTCCAAACACGTTATTTCATTAATACTATCAAATCTTCAGTAGAAAAGCAAAATTAGCTATTGCTTAATTTTTTTTTAACCTAATGTAGAAACAAAGAAATAAAGAGCAAACTGTAAAAAAGGATTGTAGAAAAGCAGAGAATAACTTCCCATATAATGTAAGGTCAATGAAGGGCTGGTGTATCAAAACCCACAGGCTTTGCAATAGGAAAGACTTTAGTTTCAATACCCCTCTACCCTTCATTTATTACAAGATCAGAGCAGTACACTTAATTCCTAAAATTGTCATAGTACACATCTGTTGCAACTAATAATTAATCATTTAATTTTGATATTTATTTTATGTTGAATATTCCTAATATTATAACATACACATGCACACATATTTAAATAATATCCTTGTCCTCTTCTTATTCACCTTTTTATTATTATGTAGTCCATTGGCTTGTGGCTTCCCTTGTAACTGAGTCAGTAAAGAATCTGCCTGCAGTGCAGGAGACCCAGGTTCGATTCCTGGGTCAGGAAGATCCCCTGGAGAAGAAAATGGCAACTCACTCCAGTATTCCTGCCTGTAGAATCCCAGGAGAGAGGAGCCTGGCTCTTGTGACCCCATGGACTGTAGCCCACCAGGCTCCTCTATCCATGGGATTCTCCAGGCAAGAATACTGGAATGGGTTGCTATTTCCTTCTCCAGGTAACTTCCCAACCCAGGAATCAAACCCAGGTCTCCTGCACTGCAGGCAGATTCTTTACTGACTGAGCTATAAGGGAAGCTTTATTGGGGTGGTCTGGAAATAAACCTGAAATATTTCTGAAGCATGCCTGTAAAAAGAAAATTTAAGATTCATGGGACTATGTAAGTCATCTTAACACAAACTTTCATGTGCTTTTTTTCTATTAAAAAATGTGGCTTTTGAACCCGGTTAAATGTTAGAATCTCTTGATAAGTATTAAAAATATCATAGTCTGGCCACATAATAGAAATTCTAATATAAGTGGAATGGAGCCTCATAATTCTATATTTTAAAGCTTATACCTTATTCAGATAGAAACCAGATTTGAGAATTAATAAGGTCATTAGCAAGGTATTAATATAGTTTTTGGGCTTCCCTGGGGGCTCAGCGGTAAAGAATCGCCTATCAATACAGGAGACACAGGTTTGATCCCTGGGTTGGGAAGATCCCCTGGAGAAGAAAATGGCAACACATTCCATTATTCTTGCCTGGGAAATCCCGTGCACAGAGGGGACTAGCAGGCTACAGTCCATGGGCTCACAAAATAGACATGACTTAATGACTGAACAGCAATGTGGCTTTAATTACTGAAATATTGTTGACATTCCGGCATATTTGTTGAATTCTATCAGGCAGATTTCTAACTGATTTTTAAGACACCTGTATAAACATCCTGTTATAGTTTCCTTCTCTGAGTAATGGCAGAACTTATGAATAAAATGGGATTTTTACTCTCTTGAATAACTTATCTCAGACTCCAATTTAGGAGACTGGATGTAGAGATTTGAAGCAAATAAGATTCTCCTTCTAGCTTAAAAAAAAAAAAAAAAAAAAACTGTCATGTTTTGAGAAGGGCTTGTGTCTAAGACCTGGAGGTAGCTTCCAGGAACTGAGGGAAAACCTCTCCAATAGACCACAAATCTAAAACAGCAATGAGACTTCTGTCCTACAGCTGCCAGGAGCTGAATTCAGCCAACAATTTTAATGAGCTTGATAGAGAACTCTGGTGCTCAGAAGGGACCACCATCCTGACCAACAAATTGACTTCTGCCTGGAGAGACACTAAGCAGAAGATCCAGTTAATCCCTTCCTGGACTTCCAAGATGATAAATTGATGCTGTTTAAGTTGCAAAATGTGTGGTAATTTGTTGAGAACAGTGATAGTACAAGAGTCAACAAATACTTATTTTTAGTATGTAATGCAAGTGAATTCCACATCATCATTTTTATTTAGACTGAGATCATTACTGACAATCCTTTATTTTTTTGTTCAACTCCTAATCTTTCAATAGATACTAGTCAAGAAATGATGAGAAAGACAATTTGATGAAAGACGTTATTATGAATAATGTTAGTTGGTAATTGTGTATCCAATTACAATGAAGAGATTGCAAAAGATGTAGATCTTTTGAGGTACAAAGGATTTCAGATTTTAAAAGGAAGTGATAAAAATCCTTATTAAGAACACCAGTTATACAAGAACAATTCTCTTCTAAGCAATCTTTACTTACACTGGGATATTGTAATAAGTAAGATAGTTATATAGAAACAAAGTGAAGTAAGCATTACTTGGCAACAGCATCACAGTAGGTTTGACATATGCTTAACATGCTATATTGAAATAACCATGAACATTTGAGGACAGAATTTTGAATTCCTATCTCATTTTCAATAAGCTTTGTGAATTTGAATATGTGTGAATTTGAATATTTCATTAAACATCAGATCACTAGTATTCCATTATGAATACGCTCTTGACCTTCCACTATTACAGATTAATGTTTGTAAAGACAGATTATCACAATTTGCCTAATTTCTTTATGGCATTGATGTCCAGAAATATTTTATGTTTTTTGTTATTTTTCTCCCAAGAAGGTAAAAAACAATATCTTTGATGTCTTAAATATCAGGGTTATTGCTTAACATTATACTTATACTCACCATTCTTTGCCTATTTTATGCTCCCATAATTTATTCATATTATTCCAAAATCTCAAAAGAGTGTGAGCTAAGGCATTTTTAAAGCATATGATGAGTTAGAGATGACTTTATAGTCTACTTATTGTAGTTATCACATGCATTTTCTGTGTCCCCTTATTGTATGAGACTAAAATAAACAGTATTATAATAAATCAGTTTTATTAGTGTGCTTATACCAAAACCACCTTCTGCTTACTAATGAGAGAATCTTTAATACTTATCTTTAAACCCAACCTTTTATCCTCTACCTTTATCCTCTAAACATATCTTGACTTATATTTAGTTATTTTTAAAGTAAGATAATATATATTAATATATAATACTCAATACAGTTCTTAATATAATCCATACTGTTTAAAACTATAAAACTGGTTGCTCTCTCCCCTGCCTTTTATTTTTGTCAATAACCAGATACCCATGTTCTCCCCTAATTTGAACTGGGCTTCCCTGGAGGCTGAGAGGTTAAAGTGCCTGCCTGCAATGTGGGAGACCTGGGTTCGATCCCTGGGTTGGGAAGATTACCTGGAGAAGGAAATGGCAACCCACTCACAGTATTCTTGCCTGGAGAATCCCATGAACAGAGGAGTCTGGTGGGCTATAGTCCCTGAGGTTGCAAAGAATCAGACATGACTGAGAGACTTCACTTTCACTTTCACTCTATTCATTAAGGCTAGTGTATTGACTTCCCTCACTGGTTTTCTTAGACTGACACCATTGATTCAGAAATATTTCTTTTTAAAATCACATTGTTGCAGGCTCTTCATGAAAGTAAGTATTTTATTATGCACTTAAAATCATTTAATATTCTTGGACACCTATTCTACATTGAAAATATTTCTTCAAAATTGAAAGCAACTTTCCATTGTTTTTCAGTATCTAGTGTTCCTACTGAACAATCTGCTGTCTTTTTTATTCTTATTCTTTTGTAAAATTCTGTCTTTGCTGATGGTGGTGGCTGTGATCATGGCACTTTTGATAATAAATTAATGTTGTATTATAATGGTATAAATGAATTTCTAAATATCAGCATAAAAATTCTCAGTTCCCAAGTTTTCCTCATTATTCTCAGATTATTTATAAATGTTTTCATTACATTAAATGTAACAATTGAAATTTTACTTGTTTCAGTTCTCCAAAGAGCTGATCATTTTTATCTGAATCACTCAATTCAAAGTTGATCCATCTTGTTTACTTACTTGGAAAATGGCACTAAACAGACTTATGCTAGCTATGATTACAGGTTTGGTGCTTCTTGACCAGCTGTCTTTTCTTTGGGTTGATATGAGAACAGGCAAGAAGAAAGTTCTATGTTAGAAGCAAATCAAAAATTTAACTGCTATTGTGTACTCCTTGTCTTTTCTGTATTTCAGTGACACTAGGTTAGGCACCTGCTTTTACTTGCTCCATAAGCACATGAATCTGGACTTTCATCAAATCTCTAGCTTCAAGCATCACCTCTTTCTCTGCCTTCTATTACAATTTTGATATTTTTTTTTTTTTTTTAATTTTTATTAGTTGGAGGCTAATTACTTTACATCATTACAGTAGTTTTTGTTATACATTGATATGAATTAGCCATGGATTTACATGTATTCCCCATCCCAGTCCCCCCTCCCACCTCCCTCTCCACCCGATCCCTCTGGGTCTTCCCAGTGCACCAGGCCCGAGCACTTGTCTCATGTACCCAACCTGAGCTGGTTATCCGTTTCACCCTAGATAATATACATGTTTCAATGCTGTTCTCCTGAAACATCCCACCCTCACCTTCTCCCAGAGTCCACAAGTCTGTTCCATACATCTGAGTCTCTTTTTCTGTTTTGCATATAGGGTTATCGTTACCATCTTTCTAAAGACCATATATATGTGTTAGTATACTGTAATGGTCTTTACCTTTCTGGCTTACTTCACTCTGTATAATGGGCTCCAGTTTCATCCATCTCATTAGAACTGATTCAAATGAATTCTTTTTAATGGCTGAGTAATATTCCATGGTGTATATGTACCACAGCTTCCTCATCCATTCGTCTGCTGATGGGCATCTGGGTTGCTTCCATGTCCTGGCTATTATAAACAGTGCTGCGATGAACAATGGGGTGCACGTGTCTCTTTCAGATCTGGTTTCCTTGGTGTGTATGCCCAGAAGTGGGATTGCTGGGTCATACGGCAGTTCTATTTCCAGCTTTTTAAGAAATCTCCACACTGTTTTCCATAGTGGCTGTACTAATTTGCATTCCCACCAACAGTGTAAGAGGGTTCCCTTTTCTCCACACCCTCTCCAGCATTTATTGCTTGTAGACTTTTGGATAGCAGCCATCCTGACTGGCGTATAATGGTACCTCATTGTGGTTTTGATTTGCATTTCTCTGATAATGAGTGATGTTGAGCATCTTTTCATGTGTTTGTTAGCCATCTGTATGTCTTCCTTGGAGAAATGTCTGTTGAGTTCTTTGGCCCATTTTTTGATTGGGTCATTTATTTTTCTGGAGTTGAGCTGGAGGAGTTGCTTGTATATTTTTGAGATTAATCCTTTGTCTGTTGCTTCGTTTGCTATTATTTTCTCCCAATCTGAGGGCTGTCTTTTCACCTTGCTTATAGTTTCCTTTGTTGTGCAAAAGCTTTTAAGTTTCATTAGGTCCCATTTGTTTATTTTTGCTTTTATTTCTGAAATTCTGGGATGATTTTTTAGATTTACATTTCTTAATTGACCATCAAAGAATTGATGCTTTTGCACAGTGGTGTTGGAGAAGATTCTTGGGAGTCCCTTGGACTACAAGATCAAGCCAGTGAATCCTAAAGGAACTAAGTCCTGAATATTCATTGGAAGGGCAGATGCTGAGGCTGAAGTTCCAATACTTTGGCCACCTGATGTGAATACCTGACTCCTTAGAAAAGACCCTGATGCTGGGAAAGACTGAAGACGGGAGGAGAAAGGAACAACAGAGCATGAGATGGTTGGATGGCATCACTGACTCGATAAACATGAGTTTGAGCAAGCTCTGGAGCTGGTGATGGACAGGGAAGGCTGGCTTGCTGCTGACCATGGAGTCATAAAGAGTCAGACATGACTGAATGACTGAACTGAACTGAACTGCCACTTTATTATTGTCATTTATTCTTAATTCATGTCAGTCATTTCATTAAGCTATATTACCTTTTTGTAAAGTCATACTAATGGTACATTGATTTTTATATGACTCAATTTGAAAAAAATTGGCAATGCTATATTTTTGTTTTTTATATTAAGAGCACCATAGTACCTGAAGTGGTGCATTAAATGGTAATAAAGATAAAATGAAATTGATATAATAATTTTTGGAATGCTATTTCATTTTATGCCTTCATGTTAAATAGATTACACAAAATATCTACAATTTAAATTATTTAAAATCATGAACCCTGTCTCCATTCATTATTTATCTCTTCCTGGTGAAAGCACTGAATAGAGTATCAACAAATATCTACCAAATGAGCACTTTATAATTTTTTTTTTATTTTCAATGAGAAATATTTCCAATTATTTAGGGAATACAAGTGCTTCAGATTTAAAACTGTCTCTCTCTTTGTCACAGGTACACAAAGAAATTAAATATTACAACAAATGTAGTCAGATCTTCTGTCTCTAAATGTACAAATTTTTTTACTTTTAAGTAGGCAATTAGAGAAGAAATTTTAACTAAAAGAAAAGGAGAAGCATAAGAGTTAGGAAAAAATTAATCCCATAATTTATACGGCTGGCACAGAAAAACTCCAACCTGTTCCATAAGCGCTCCATCTATAAGAAATAAAATAGATAATTTTATTTTATTTAAAATATATATATATGTAATATGCATGTGCATGTGTGTGTGAGTGTGTGGGCTCAGTCGTGTTCAACTCTGTGACCCTGTGGACTGTAGCCCATCAGGCTTCTCTATCAATGGAATTTTTCAGGCAAGAATACTGGAATGGGTTGCCATTTTCTACTCCAGGGTATCTTTTTGATTTGGGGATCAAACTGGAGTCTCTCGACTCTCCTACATTGGGAGGTGGGTTCTTTACCACTCTGCTACCTGAGAAGCCCAGCAAGACTAACTGTATATGTAACAATGCCTACTATGAGTCAGTCATTGATCTAAGCTTGCTTAAATTTTAATTCATTTAGACTTCATAAAACATTATGAAAAAACTGAGGCCCAGAGGGTTTAAATGTCTTGCTGATGGTTATACAGCTAGTAAGTGTTGGAGCCAGTGCTGAACTCAGGCAATTAGATTCAACTTTCATATGTTTAACCATTAGTCTGCACTGCCCTAAATGAGTACTTAAACACAGAATATTCAAGCAAAAGAACCCAGCCATGCAGACACCACATGATTGCTTATAAGATATATCATGGACACCAGTATAATTTAACAAAACAAGCAACTGATTTGTTACCTGGTGAATTGGCATGCTGTTTCTAAGTCAACTCACTATGAGGAAGTTAGTGATGTGAAATATGAATGTACTCTACTGTGCACTGTTTCAAACTGATGTCACCTTGGTCTTTAGCAGACAAATCTAATCAAAAGCATTAAAGCAGTACTAACATCCACTGTGAAATTATGCAAGTATATATACATGTATATATGCAAACATGTACACAAGCATATAGATATACATCACTATTTATAAGTAGCGAAATAAAACTATTTGATATACAAATTTAGAGGAAAACAGATAATAAATGGATTAATATTTAATTTGACCTTATGCACACATTTGCCCCTTTCTATATTTCTGTTCCAGAGAAGGCAATGGCACCCCACTCCAGTCCTCTTGCCTGGAAAATCCCATGGACGGAGGAGCCTGGTGGGCTGAAGTCCATGGGGTCACTAAGAGTCAGACACGATTGAAGCAACTTAGCAGCAGCAGCATATTTATGTTCATAATAATTGGCAAATTTCTTCAGAGCAAGAATTTTTTTATTGACTCACACAGACACACTTGCATAGGAATATTTATAATTCAGCCTAGAGATATGCAGGGGTTTCCCAGGTGGTGCTAATGGTAATGAACCTTCCTATCAATGCAGGAGATATAAAAGATGTATGTTTGATCCCTGGGTAAAGAAGATCTCCTGGAGGAATGCATGGCAACCCATTTCAGTATTTTTGCCTGGAGAATCCCATAGACATAGTAGCCTGCCGGGCTAGAGTCCATAGTGCCACAAAGTGTGGGACACGACTGAAATGACATGGCATGTATGCAGAGGTATGTAAATAATCAGAGAAGACAAAATGCTTTGTAAATTGCATATATTCATTCACTTGAAATTCATCTGTTTTCATTCCCTTAAATTATGGAAGATTAGTTCATTGCCATTATATTCTTTAGTTTCAGAAAAATAGCTAGACTTGTTTCAATTTAATTTAATGAAACTATGAAATTAATTATATAACATATGTGATTAATTAAGGACTTCTTGATTTTCAATTGAGTTCAGTAGCTGAGTCACGTCTGACTCTTTACGACTGCATGGACTGCAACATGCCAGGCTTCCCTGTCTATTACCAACTCCCAGAACTTGCTCAAATTCATGTCCATCGAGTTGGTGATGCTGTCCTACCACCTCATTCTCTGTTGTCTCCTTCTCCTCATGCCTTCAATCTTTCCCTTGCATCAGGGTCTTTTCTAAGGAGTCAGTTCTTCTCATCACAGGGCCAAAGTATTGGAGTTTCAAATTCAGCATCAGTCCTTCCAATGAATATTCAGGACTGATTTCCTTTAGGACTGACTGGTTGGATCTGCTTGTAGTCCAACGGACTCTCAAGAGTCTTCTCCAATACCATAGTTCAAAACCGTCAATTCTTCAGTGCTCAATTTTCTTCATGGTCCAACTCTCACATCCATACATGACTACTGGAAAAACCATAGCTTTGACTAGACTGGAAAAAACACAGCTTTGTCGGCAAAGTAACTTTGAGGTCTTAACATAATATTTTGCATGCACAGCACACACATGGATGACCTTAAATTTCTTCAGACATACTCTGACATCATATGCAAAATTTTAAAATACATATGTTTTGTATATGCACTAGTTTGAGAGGAAAAAAAAAGTGGTTCATCAGATTACATCATCTTAAATTATCATGCAATTTTTTATTAACAAAATAAAAACTAGATCTATATATTAATTTTCATGAAAATTTTTGGGTGACCTGCTTATTTTCAAATCTTAGTTGTAAATAAATTTAAAACATTAATATCTACTTTTGATTTATTGGCTCCACCAAAATCTTTGACTGTGTGGATCACAAAAAACTGTGGAAAATTCCTAAAGATATGGGAATACCAGACCATCTTACCGGCCTTCAAAGAAATCTGTATGCAGGTCAAGAAGCAACAGTTAGAACTAGAGATGGAATGACAGATTGGTTCCAAACTGGGAAAAGAGTACATCAAGACTGTTTTTGTCATCCTGCTTGTTTAAACTATATGCAGAGTACACCATGAGAAATGCTGGTCTGAATGAAGCACAGTCTGGAATCAAGATTGCCGGGAGAAATATCAATAATCTCAGATATGCAGATGACACCACCCTAATGGCAGAAAGTAAAGAGGAACTAAAGAGCCACTTGATGAAAGTGAAAGGAGAGAGTGAAAAAGTTGACTTAAAGCTTAACATTCAGAAAACTAAGATCATGGCATGCATGCAGTCCCATCACTTTGTGGCAAATAGATGGGGAAACAATGGAAACAGTGACAGACTTTATTCTTTTGGGGTCCAAAATCACTGCAGATGGTGACTGCAGCCACGAAATTAAAAGAAGCTTGCTCCTTCAAAGGAAAGCTATGACAAACCTAGACAGCATATTAAAAAGCAGAGACAGTATTTTGCTGACAAAGGTCTGTCTAGTCAAGGCTGTGATTTTTCCAGCCATGTATGGATGTAAGAGTTTAACCATGAAGAAGGCTGAGAGCCAAAGAATTGATGCTTTTGAACTGTGGTGTTGGAGAAGACTCTTGAGAGTTCATTGGGCTGCAAGGAGATCAAACCAGTTAATTTTAAAGGATATCAGTCTTGAACATTCATTAGAAAGACTGATGCTGAAGCTGAAGCTCCAATACTTTGGCCCTGTGATGAGAAGAACTGACTCAACGGAAAAGACCCTGATGCTGGGAAAGATTGAAGGCAGGAAGAAAGGGGATAATAGAGGATGGTGTGGTTTGATGGCATCACCGACTCAATGAACATGATGTTGATCAAGCTCCTGGAGTTGGTGATGGACAAGGAAGCCTGGCATGCTGCAGTCCATGGGGTTATAAAGAGTTGGACAGGACTGAGCACTTGAACTGACTCAAAGTGTTGATGATTAGAGAATTCTTTTGTGGTTTATCATTAAAATGATTGCTATTTACATTCAATCCATTAGATAATGATATTTATAATACTTTAATTATTGTTGGAAATTGTTAATAATGAAAATTTACCAAACATAATTGCTAACATACAAGAAATGCTTAATAAAATTAGCTGTAATGTGGCCTTATAATTTATTATAGCAAAATAAATAATAATGATATTATTTACTAATAATATGCTAATATTTACTTTGCAATACAATTGTGTCAGAACCTTCCAAGTGAGGGAAAAATTAGTTTGAGCTCTTTCCAAAATAGCACAAAACACAATACAAAGAGAGTATAAGGATATGTAGGGATGACGTGGGAAGATAAAAAGAAAATTTTACAACATTCTTGGAGAAGTTTGCAAGTGGCAGGATAAGAAATCTGAGTTTAGTTATGTTCATGGTGAGAGACAATTGAGAAAAATTTTGCTGAGAAATAATAGGATTAGAACTATGTATTACAAAGATAAAACTAAGAGCTGGGCAAGGGATGAATTTGGAGCAAGGGGAGATTAGAATTAACCAGTTAGGAACCTTACAGTAGAACAGGAGAGATTTAGAATGGTGGCAGAGAAAATAGCACTTTGTAACGGTGCAACAGTTGTAATTTGATTTCTTTCTCATTGTATCATTCCACTTACTAAGCAATATCATTAAGCAGAAAAAGGGCAGATTACAAAACAAATACGTTTTCTATTATATTTCCACAGTCCTGAGAATGAGTGAAGGCAAATGATAATGGCAAAAAATAATGGCAAATGATTGATCATGAAAGATAACAGTGTGAATGTTCACCAAAAGAATAAGCAAGATTCTGTACACAAGAATGATTAACAGAGCAAGGAGTTTATTAGTGGGAGTTGAAGGGCTTGGGAACCTTTTGATTATTTTATTTTTTTTATATGTTAAGAAAAAATATAAGTACATTATAGTTTTCACTTTTCATTCTCTTCCTCAAATATTTTAGTCATAGATTGTTAAATCAAATAATAAAGGGTTATATACAAAGGAGTCATATGCAAAATCAACTACTAATAGGAAAAAGCAAATATCAGAAGTCCAAGAAAAGAGTTGAAATGCAAATATAATAAACATACTGTTTGATTCCATTTTTATGATAGACTGAAAGGCAGACTATGAGAACAGCTACAAGGTTAGAGGTTAAGGGTTTCTGTGGGAAGAGGAAATGGAACAAAAAAGGACACAGGAAATTTGCAGTGATGGAAATATTCTACATTTTTGTCATGGTGATGGTTATCCACTTTATACATTTGTCAAAACTACATCTAAAAGTTAATTTCGATGTATGTGGATTATTAGGTTCACTTTATGAGTCTAATTTTGGGTTAAATGTGTAGTTTATTATGCATATCCACTCCCAGAAGGGAAATAAAATTAAGTGAAAATGTGTGTATGTATGTGGTTATTTTTACAAAAAGTAAATTGCCTGTGCATTCAGCTTTCTTCTTTAATTAAAGTGTCATTGGCATTGGTGGTCGTCTATCTTAAAAAGGAAGAAAAACCATAATCACCTGGAGTCCAATATCTGACAATTGTCAGATCAATAATTTCTCAAGTCGAGCAAATTTTTCAGAGAATTTTTACTGACAAGCTGTCTCTGTAAGAGGCTGATATGTGGAATGATTATTTCAGTCCTTAATTTATTGATCTAAAATATTAATTAGCATATATGTGTTGGACCTCATTCTAGATGCTGGGTACAAAGGAGAAAACATGATAAAATCCTTGCTCTCATAGAGCTTATATTCTAATGAAGGAAATATCTGAAAACTAATAAAGTAAAACATAACACAAAATCAGCTACTGAAAAAAATTATATCAGACCATCAATTCAACTACTATTGCTGGACTAGGAACTGGCTTTCATTATCAAAATAAATTATCAGTATACCAACAGAATCTCTGGGAAGTTTTCAAATTTTACTGGTGATTATCAACAAATTATTATCGACATAGCTTCCCAGGTATTGCAGTGGTAAAGAATCCTCCTGCCAATGCAGGAGACACAGCTTCAATTCCTGGGTCAGGAAGATCCCCTGGAGGAGGAATTGGCAACCCACTCCAGTATCCTTGCCTGAGAAATGGCGTGGACAGATGAGCCTGGAGGGCTTCCATGGGGTCACAAAGAGTCAGGCATGACTGAATACACATGTGCTCATTATCAATATGAGGTGAGTGTGTGCTTAGTCATATCTGACTCTTTGTAGCCTGCCAGGCATCTCTGTCCATGGGATTTTCCAGGCAAGAATTCTGGAGTGGGTTGGCATTTCCTTCTCCAGGAGATCTTCCTGAGCGAGGAGTCAAACAGGCATCTCCTACATCTCCTCTGTTGGCAGGCAGATTCTTTTACATCAGAGCCGCTTGGGAAGCCCTGCATTATCAATACATTACCCTAAAGGATGATGGAAAAATGTCTTTATGGTAAATTGAAGAGAGAGTGATGGAAGCCTTCTGTTTATCTTATTTCTGGATAAGAAGCATCATGTTTTACATATCCACGATCATCTCCATCCAATACCCAAGAGGTAGAATTAATAATATATGCCTGGTGCTGTTCTCAGCAATTTCACATACACTAGACTATAATGTGACGAAGATGTCCCTCTCCTCGTTGGATGAAGTTGGCATTTGAGGAAACTAAAGCAGAGATCGGTAAAGTAATTTGCCAAAGGTCTTTTAGCTCATAGTAGCTGTGTAGGCCCCTGATTTCAGGTAGCTTGGTCCCAGAGCCTATGTATGCCTGCTCTGTATCTTATCTCTATGTACCTTAGCAGGAAGGCTATATCCTTTCTGACACAACTCATAGTAAGGCCATCTGAGACATGTTTGTAGGAAAAATGTTACCAAGTCCAAGTTCCTACTGCTTACTACATGGCGGGCCAATAAATCTAGAGAGGAGGCACTGGAGCAAGGAATAGTGTGTTTATTTGGAAAGCCAGCAGACTGAAAAGATGGTGTACTAGTGTCCCAAAGAACCATCTTGATAGGATTTGAAAGCTGGGCTTTGTTTTTATTCAATTTAATTTTAATTTTATTTGTTTTTTTATAGAACAAAGAGGGGAAGATGAGGAGGTAAAGTAAAAAAGGCAATAAGTTGATGTATTTCCTTGTCCCAGCCTGACTCCAGAGGGCATGTGTTAATTTCTTCTTTTCTACAATCATTCACAGGTGGACCTGGTCAGGATGTTTCCCATGAGCTTAAACAAAGATATTTTAGCTTAACACTCAGGCATGGGAGGCAGAGTTCCCAGAAATGGACCATTATGTATACTTTAAGCTATAGGCCACATCCCTTTAGTGATCAACTTGTGGCAAAAAGAATAAAATACAAAGGTTAAAGAAAAAGAAATAAATCCAATATGGAGTCAGATTTATTCTCCCCTGCACAAATTTTGAAAGCTCTAGCGTTTAAGGTATATTCTTCTTATCACAAGAAAAATTTCATGGAATTGGTTTGGAATGTCTCTTCCATACCACAAAAAGACAGGCTATTTTTTTAATATTAAAAACCAACATTAACACATGTATGTAAAATATGAGAAGTAGAGTTTTGTGTCTGCTTTATTCACTACTCTCTTTACACCACCCTAAGACAATGCCCAGAACATATAATTGTTCCATAAATATTTTATAGTGTTTCTCTTTGGGTTCACCGCCAGGCTGTTAGTTTCTCAGATGGCTGTTGGTGTATCGCTTTTGCTAAAGTAACCGAATTAGCCGCAAGGTGAAGTCCCACACGCAAAGCCCAAGTCAGCGATCCAAACTTAACTAAATCAATATGTTCCACTCTCCTGAAAAAGGAAGCCCTAGATCAACAAATCAGAGCTTAGCTGCTCAGTACAAGTTACCTGACCTGGCTCCAAGACTTCCCTTTGCTCCATGAAAAGAAAGTAGCCTTTTATTTATTTATTTTAATCAACTAGCAAATACTCAGCACATTTTCCTTGTTTCTGTTCAGTTTGGTTTATAAAAATCTCTCATCTTGTATAGCTTACTAGAGTTCCTTTTTATCTACTAGATTGGATGTTGCTCAATTCATGATTTACTGAATATACACCTACTAGATCAGTAATTTATCTGTGGGAAATTTCATTTTAACACTTACAACATTGTATCTTCTCATTATGTTTGTGTATTTATTCCTAGTCAGATCTCCCACTGATTAAAATGAGGTTGAAAGGTTGGGGAAATATCAGAGCATTTTACAAATTTAATAAAATCGCTACTATTATATTCTAGTAAACCCCACTGTGTTATTTCCACTTCAACATTTTTCTATTTTACAAACATTTGGGATTTGATTAGTAAGAAATCATAGTCTAATTGTGAGGTCCTTTACTCGTATGCTTGGAATTCATCATGAGAGCAGGAGACAAATAAATATTCTTGTTCTCTCCCTGACGTGTGGCAGGACTGTACTTTCTGATCCTCTTTGAAGTTAAGCATTCTTCTGGTGACCTGTGCAGGCAATAAAACAAGATTGGAAGTAACATGTGTCATTTTAAAGTGGAGATTTTAAAGCCAGAAAATAAGTCACTATATTCTCATCATCCTGCCTCAAAAGTTGTATCAGTGGTATTGAATCCGAACTTCCAACTAGCTGGATCCCTGAGGTCCCAGAGTTAATCTCAATGAGCAAAGCCATTTTGATTCTCTGCAGTGGACTTATAATATGAAAATGATATTACCTTTATTTTGCTCATCCCTGAGATTTGGGAGTTGTTACTATAGCCTGTTATGATGTAAGGAAGAATATCCTACCCCATACTTAATAAAGTAAGAGATACTACTTAAAATTAACAAATCTCCTTCATTCAGCCCCCCCACCTGTCACCCCTTGGATGAATGTGGTCAAAAGATGTCAGCTTCCAGTCATAAGATACGTAACTACTGGAGTTGCAATGTACAGTGTGATGACTGACAACAGTTAACATATTATATGTACTCAGTCTCTCAGTCAGGTCCAGCTCTTTGTAAACTCATGGACTGAGGCCTACCAAGTTTCTCTGGCCATTGAATTTTCCAGGCATAAATACTGTAGCTGGTTGCCATTTCATACTCCAAGGAATCTTCCTGACTCAGGGACAGGGATCAAACCTGCAACTCTTGCGTTTCCTGCATTGGCAGGCAGATTCTTTATCACTGCGCCACCTCAGAAGCCCCATAGTTAACCTTGCTGTATAATACATTTGAAAGAATGGATCCTAAAAGTTCTCATTACAGTATTTTTCTTTGTTTTATTTTGATATACTACAAAAGATATTAACTAAACTTTGACTGTGTGGATCACAATAAACTGTGGAAAATTCTGAAAGTGATGGGAATACCAGACCACCTGACCTGCCTCTTGAGAAATCTATATGCAGGTCAGGAAGTAACAGTTAAAACTGGACATGGAACAACAGAGTGGTTCCAAATAGGAAAAGGAGTACATCAAGGCTGTATATTGTCACCCTGCTTATTTAATTTATATGCAGAGTACATCATGAGAAACGCTGGGCTGGAAGAAGCACAAGCTGGAATCAAGATTGCTGGGAGAAATATCAATAACCTCAGATATGCAGATGACACCACCCTTATGGCAGAAAGTGAAGAGGAACTAAAAAGCCTCTTGATGAAAGTCAAAGAGGAGAGTGAAAAAGTTGGCTTAAAGCTCAACATTCAGAAAACTCAGATCATGGCATCTGGTCCCATCACTTCATGGGAAATAGATGGGGAAACAGTGGAAACAGTGTCAGGCTTTATTTTTCTGGGCTCCAAAATCACTGAGGATGGTGACTGCAGCCATGAAATGAAAAGACGCTTACTCATTGGAAGGAAAGTGATGACCAACCTAGATAGTATATTAAAAAGCAGAGACATTACTTTGCCAACAAAGGTCTGTCTGGTCAAAAGGCTATGGTTTTTCCAGTGGTCATGTGTGGATGTGAGAGTTGGACTGTGAGGAAAGCTGAGCGCCGAAGAATTGATGATTTTGAACTGTGGTGTTGGAGAAGACTCTTGAGAGTCCCTTGGACTGCAAGGAGATCCAACCAGTCCATCCTAAAGGATTTCAGTCCTGGGTGTTCATTGGAAGGACTGATGCTGAAGCTGAAACTCCAATCCTTTGGCCACCTCATGCTAAGAGTTAACTCATTGGAAAAGACCCTGATGCTGGGAGGGATTGGGGCAGGAGGAGAAGGGGGCGACAGAGGATGAGATGGCTGGATGGCATCACTGACTTGATGGACATGAGTTTGAGTATACTCCAGGAGTTGGTGATGGACAGGGAGGCCTGGCATGCTGCAGTCCATGGGGTCGCAAAGAGTCAAACACGACTGAGCGACTGAACTGAACTGAAACTTTTTATGGCTATCATACGTATAAATCAAGTCATTATACTATATACCTTAACATTAACACTGTGCTTTGTGTCAAATATAAATAAATATAAATCTCAATAAAATTGGAAAAATGCAGTAGGCAAAAAAAAAAAAAAAAAAGCACCAGACCCTGTGCTAAGCTATTTCTTTACCTCACTTCCCTAATGATAAATGATTTACTTCAGGACATGCATTTGTAATGTTCTGTTATAATAATCATGTGCATTGTCTAGATAATCACAACAGTTTTACAGCAGTGAAAACTGAAGCTCATGCAAGTTCTCTATATGCCCAAGGGTCCACAACTAAGGGTCTTCCTGACTTCGAAGCTGTGCTCTTTCATGATGCCATATAGCCTCCCCCTGGCTCATGTCACACTTTTAAAGCATTCTTCTGCATTTTGCCTTCAACTTGTTACAAGTATTTGACTCCTTTTAGAATAAATATTTTAAATGAAAGTAAATTGCTTGCCCTGCGCCTGGGGAAGTGACAAAATGTTACATTGAGAAGAGTATCAGATGTGGAGACCATGAAGGCGGTTCACTCAGGCAAGAGCCATAAGGAAGCGGTGGAGAACTCCTGCTGGAGGCAGAACCTCAGAACTTCCTGCTGGAGTCCAACAAAGGATGAGAGTGGCGATTTTCCATCCCTTAAAAAGTGCACAGCAAAATGATTGGATTTCATAACAAATTCAAAAATATTTGCTCTCCAAACTGGTAATAAAATATTAATGCTGCCATAACTTCAGTGAATCAAAATTCAACAAATAAGTATACTTCATTACTATAAATTCATTTTTATACTTGATTTTCAATACATTAAAGTAAAATGCATTAAAAATGAGGACTATGGGACTTCCCTGGAGGTCCAGTTAAGATCTTGCCCTTCCAATGCAGGGAGTGTAGGTTCAAACACTGGTCAGGGAAATAAAATCTCACATGCCACAAGGTCAAAAAAAAAACCAAACAGAATTATGAATTCATTGCAAAATGCAAGTTCTAGTTATTAGTTTTTACTATATTTACTTATATATATTTACAGATATGAAACTGAAAGCGAAAGTCACTCAGTCACGTCCAACTCTTTGCAACCCCATGGACTATACCGTTCATGGAATTCTCCAGGCCAGCATGCTGGAGTGGGTAGCATTTCCCTACTCCGGGATATCTTCTCAACCCAGGAACCAAACTCAGGTCTCTGGCATTGCAGGAGGATTCTTTACCAGCCGAGCCACAATGGAAGCCCAAGAATACTGGAGTGGGTAATCTATCCCTTCTCCAGTATATCTTCCCAACCTAGGAATCAAACTGGGATCTCTTGCTTTGCAGGCAGATTCTTTACCAACTGAATTATCAGGGAAGCCCATATGTATATACGGTTAGCCTAATCATAGCCCCGAAAATATGTCAACATTCTAATCCTCAGAATTGGTGAATATTATCTAATATGGAACAAGAGTAAATATGATTTTGTATGGAAAAGATGTACCTAAACTAAAGTTTTTGAAAGGAGGAATTTCCCCTATATTATCAGTAACTAGCTAAAGTGTTACTCGCTCAGTTGTGTCCAACTCTTTGTGACCTCATGGACTATAGCCCACCAGGCTGCTCTGTCCATGGGATTTCCCAAGCAATAATATCGGAGTGGGTTGCCAGGTCACAAAGGCAAACTCTGTGAGGCTAACACTCGCTAGGAGAAAGCTTTGTGAAGTTGGAGGCAGCTATTGGGATGATGTGTCCTGAAGCCCAAGAATGTCAGCAGCCTATAGAACCAGGAAGATTAAAAAAAGGGGATTCCCCCAGAGAGTCCCAGGAAGGTATGCAGCCTCGCAATGCTTAGGTTTGGGATCAGCCTGTCAGAACTTGAGAGAATAAAATTCTTTTGTTTTCCAAGCTGATCTTTAGTAGCAGCGACTGGGATGCTGCTATAACACATACTTAAAATGGCTTTAGAACTGATAATAGATGGAGGCTAGGAGAATTCAGAGGGGCATGATAGACATGAGAAACCAAGACACATATATTTAGACATTTTTAACCAAAAGATTTAAACATGTTTTCATCAGCATGCAGTATATTTACTGCTGCTCCATAATAGACCTTACTGAGAATACTGTATCTTACAAAAAAAGAAAACAGAACTTGAAAAAAATTGGGGACCAAAACAGCAAAGCAAAATACCTATATGGGAGAGAAATTGATGAATCAAACCATTCATTCATGCCAGTAACTTTACTAATGGCTAAGTGGAGGACAACCACTTTCACAATGCTGTGTAATATGCAATCTCAACGTGTCAATATAATTCTTACATGGAGATTTTTTAAAAATCTTCCTAATAGCTTTTCTTCTTTCTTTTCTTAAACTCCAGATTTGTTGCAGTATAATTTACAAATAAGAGCTACACAATGTGATTCAGCAATCCCACTTTTGAGTATATATCCAAAGGAAATAAACTTACTATCTGTAAAAGAGCTATTTGCTCACTCGTGTTTATTGTTCCATTATTCGCAGTACCCACAATATGTAAACAACCTGTGTTCAGGGACATATGAATAGATGCAGTAGCATATGTATATGTAGACATATAGTAGTAGACATATATGTAGACATATAGACATATACATATAGTAGCATATGTATATGTAGACAATGAAATAGTTTTCTTAGTATTAACTCCCATCTTCAATAGCTGAATTAAATGTCTGCTTTTTAAAGACTGTTAGTACTGCTAAGTTCCCTTCGGGTTTCCTTGGTAGCTCAGGTGGTAAAGAACCCACCTGCAATGTGAGAGACCTGGGTTCAATCCCTGGGTTGGGAAGATCCCCTGGAGGAAGGCATGACAACCCATTCTGGTACTGTTCCCAGGGGAATCCCCATGGACAGAGGAGCCTGGCGAGCTCTGTTAAAGAGTGGGACACTACTGAGCTATTAAACGTGCAAGTTCCCTTCAAGGATGTTTGTACCAATGAAAGTGTTTATAGCAATGAAAGTGAATGGTATTTGATTCTTTTATATTCTAACCTGATCATGAGTGGTCATTATTATTTAAATTTTTGCCAGTTTGTAGACTTTATCATCTTGTTTGTTTTGATAGTCCATTGTGTTTCAATCTTGTGTGCATGCTAAGTCTTGTCCGATTCTTAGCAAACCTCTGGACTGTAGCCTGCCAGGTTCCTCTGTCCATGAAATTCTCTGGGCAAGAATAAGTGGAGTGGGTTGCTATTTCCTAACTCCAGAGGATCTTCCTGACCTAGAGATGGAACATGTGTCTCTTATGTCTCAGACATCTGCAGGTGACTTCTTTACCACTAATGCCACCTGGGAAGCCCTTCGTCATTTCAAGGTGAATCAATTTGGAGGGAACTAAAGTGATTGTAAAATACCAGGTCTACCTTCAGAGTGGAAAAGGAATCATATCTCAAGAAATATGATCAACCTTCTGCAAGTTGGAAAATGCAAGGGTATTCTTCCCAAAAGCCTTGATGGCATGTTGATTTTAGCCTGATGAGAACTGTTTAGAATTTCTAATCTCCTGGACTTTAAGATTATAATTTTGTGTTGCTTCAAGATGATAGTAACTTTGTGATATTTGCTGTATCAGCAACAGAACACTAATACTACATACATATCTATAATTGTTTCTGTGTCTATCTAATTATACTACTAATAAGCTAACCATGAGTTCATACCTTGTTTTTAACTTTAATTCAGTAAAATAGGATTATTCTACCCTTTCCCTTTTGACTACTTGATATTTTCCCCTCTGACAGAGAGTTCTGCCTCTCTACAATTCACCATCCATGTATTTGCTCAATACTTATATTCATGTAAAGTAGTTTTAAACTTGTTAATGTCTAATCTCCAAGGGGGTGGGGACGGGGGGGAATACTAACTGTAGTGCAGTGCTTATGTTTAGTTCCTTTTGTCTTTACTTAACTTTACAATTTCTAGCCAAAATAATGTTTCTCCAAAGTTTCTTAAGTCATCTGCTGGTTTTATTCTCATCCCCTTCAGTGCTATTTGTCATTCATTTGTAATATAAGTTCTGTCCTGGGTTGAGTGTTTGTGTATGTAGTTGTTGTTTGTTTATTTGGTTTTTCATTTTTACTTTTGAGTTTGCACACTTTAGAGCTTTTTTTGTGGTGTCTATGGGATGTTTTCTTTTCTTTTTAAATTGATTTTACTGCCATGCTTCAAAGCTTTTGGGAGTTTAGCCTCCCAACGAGGATCTGAACCCCAATCCAGGGCAGTGAAAGTGCAGAGTCTGTACCACTAGGGAACTTCCAGTTCTATGGGTTTTGACAAATGTACACAATCATATATTCACCACCTCAGCACTGCACCTCAGTCCCTCACTTTAAAATTCCCTTTTTTCCACCCTCTTTGTAGCCAGCCTCTCCCCATCATTAATCTGTTTTAAACCCCTGTAATGTGCCTTTTCCAGAATGTCATATTAATGGAGTCACACAATATACAGTCTTTTGGCCCTGAGTTCTTTCACTTAGTAAAATGCATTTAATATTTTTTAGTGTTGTTGTGTGAATCAAAAGCTCATTTATATGTATGGATAAATAGTATTCCATAGCACAGGTTTAATGCTGTGTGTTCTCTTGATGAAGGTTATATTGGTTACCTCTGGGTGGTTTTGGCATAAGCATAAGATTTTGATTTATGTGATAAATACCTAGGAGTGAGATTGCTGGGTTACACAGCAAGTTTAAACCCTTTCAAGAAAATGGCAAACTGTCTTCCAAAGTGGTTGTCCCATGTTACATTTCCACCCACATGAATGAGAGCTTGTGTTGTTCCAGAAATTGTTATTGTCAGTTTTCTGTAGCTTAGTAATTTTGATTAGTGATGTTTAGAATATTTTTAATCCAGTCACACTATTTTTGGCTATAACTTTATGCTATGAATGTTCCTATCTATCTATATAATCTTAACATTTTATTCTGCAAATTGAAAGCTACTTTACCTCAGATATTGTCAAGATACTTTCCAATTCATAGATATATTTGTAAATATTGGGCACAGTCTTTTCTATATTATTTTGCATGAACTAAAAGGGCTATGAAATAGTGTAGAATGATATGTGTTTACATAGCTAGACACTAATTTAGGTACAGGATAAAATTTTAGTTTCCTTGTATAACACAGAATTACTTTCTACAAACAAACCAAAATATTATTGTGACCTTAGGCTCTGGTTTACATGTTTCTATGAAACCAAACCTTTACAGTTAATCTCATAGATCAAAAACTGAAGACATTTGAAAAGAAATGATTACTTCTTCTGCTACTGCTGTCACTTCAGTTGTGTCCGACTCTGTGCGACCGACCCCGTCCCTGGGATTCTCCAGGCAAGAACACTGGAGTGGGTTGCCATTTCCTTCTCCAAAGCATCAAAGTGAATAATGAAAGTGAAGTCGCTCAGTCATTTCTGACTCTTCGCGACCCCATGGACTGCAGCCTACCAGGCTCCTCCGTCCATGGGATTTTCCAGGCAAGAGTACCGGAGTGGGGTGCCATTGCCTTCTCCGGATTACTTCTGAGAATAGAATAAATAACATAAAGTTAGAGATGATGGTTTGCTGGCATTTAATAAACTAAAAACTGAAATGTTCAGTTTCTCACACATATAAATATAGCTGAGACCAGCCCTTAACTTTGATTTCATTTTCTTAACTCTCAATCTTTGTTTATCATTTGATGGACAAGCAATCACCACTTCTATTTTTTTTTTTTTTCTTGAAATATGTTTATGATTTTTAAAATTTATTTACTTCAGATGATCTTGCATCTGGATCACCCTGAGGAAAATGGAATCAGAGAAAGAGTTTTATCTTTTTAGTTTCACTGATAGAAAAAAAATATTCTCTGTTAGTTGTTATAGCATGTTAGGGATTAAAATAAGAAACAGCCTAGTCAAGTCTTTAAAAGAACATAGAGTTAAATTTATTCCTTTTTATTTAAGCATAGTAAAATGAGTCTGCTATAAATATACTCATATGCCTAAGGGGAAATAAAATACCTGATCAATGCAACTTGCCATCATTATCTTGCTGTTTATTGTGGGAAACATTAATGATTAATCATATAACAGAGTGAGCAATGTCTTACACTGCATTTACACACAGCTTCACACATTTCCAACATTTCCAACCTGTGGTCAGTGAATGATATTTTCCTTTCCTCATCTTCTTGGAGAGTGTCCATAGCTTCCTTACTCAACACAATCATAGCATAGGGCTGAGTGAATATCTATTATCAAAAGTGGAGACTTCATAATTTCATATAAATCCAGCACTTGATTAGTCAAAACATGTTTCTTTCAAAAGAATGAAAAACAATGTGGTATTAATTTTCTAGAGTTGACATAACAAAATACATACACTAGGTCCCTTAAGCAACAGAAATTTATTTCTCACTGTTCTGCTGGAAGTCCAGGGTCAAGGTGCTGGCAGGGATGGTTTCTCTTGGTTATTCGTCTCCTCTCTGCCCTCAGGGGCTCTTTTCTCTATATGAACAGAATCCTGCTCTCTCTTAATTTTCTTAAAGGAATATCAGCAATATTGGTTATGAACCCACCCATATGAACTCATTCATCCTTACTTAACTCTTAAAAAGCTCTCTCCAAATGCAATCACATTCTGAGGTTCTGGGGATTAGAATTTCCCCAACTTAGAGTGTTGAGGGGATATAATTCAGTCCATAAAAGATAGATGTGCAAGTTTTTAGTTATTTTTAAATGCAGGAATAAAATGTGAGGAAAGTAAGAATTTCTCAGATGCCAGGAACTAAAGGAGATCAATAACATTACAAAGCAAGAAGAATACTAAAGTCAATTTTCACCATAAGAAATTTTGAGTTTCATGGTCTTGTTAGAAGTATGGAACATGAAAAACACATCAGAGTTCATATACATTTTGGAGTCTAATAGAAACTACCTCCCACAGAAATATGATTACATTTCTACCTTCTCAGTATAACAGTAAACTAAAATATAATTGTATTCTCTTATAGGAGACATGAAAATTTTGATTAACTTCTTTGGAGTTATGGAATAAATAATTGAAAATAAGATAGAAGTTGACAATCTATTTTTTTTTTAATAATCAGTTTCTCAGATGGGGATTTCTTGCCAATTGCTTTTTCAACTTATTTTGACTCATAAATTTTATACAGTTTAGTATGCAGATTGAACAGTTTGACAAATTCTTTCATGGTTATACACCCAAAACCTAACACCCACAGTACTGGTATAGATAATTCCAGCACCCAAAGGCTTTTTCCTGATCAATACTACATTTCCAAAAGATAACCAGCATTCTGATCTCTATTACTATTGATTGGTTTTGTCTGGTTTTGTACTTTAAATCAGGAATGGGACTAGAGATTTGGAAATGAAGCATTGGGGCTCCAAATAACTCTGCAATGGAGATAAAAAGATATTTTAATACAATATGTTTAAAAAAGAAAATTTACTGAAAAATATCCATAATGAAGAAAGTGACAACATATGAAAGCCCCAGATTTTATATTGGCGATCAAGCCAATATTATTTTAGCCAGATTGGTGCATATACAAGAATATCTCAACGTGGAAATTGCATTTCCCTGATGTCTAATGATGTTGAGTGGCTCTTATTTATTTATTTTTTGATTTGAAAATGTTTTGTTTTGAAGGATCTGTGTATTTTCTTATCAATCTGTGAGAGCTTTTTGTGTACTCTGGATATGAAGCCTCTCTCAAGTGTATTCATTAAACATACATTTTTCTGTTTTCTTTCTTTTTCATTCATTTTATGATGCCTTTAGATAACATTATTCTTACTTGCAATAAATTTGAATATATCCATTCTTTCTTACTCATAATTATTTTAATACTTAAGCTGTATGGTGGGAAGAACAATGCCTTCCTCGTACACAAAAAAATTCACACCCTAATCCTTGTAACATATATAGTTTACTTGCAGAGACTTGGCAG